>NC_061121.1:179563692-179645751 GCF_002878395.1 Capsicum annuum | reverse complement strand
ATATACATGAAGTTTACAATAAATAAATCATTATGTATTTTTTGATAGAACAATTGCTAATTGCAAAGTTCTTTTGTGAAATCTTGATCTATCTTATGATTAAAGAGATAAATTTTCTTGTGATTTGAGGTAGGTTTTTTAATTTTTAATAGGCCAAATTTTACTTGTGATTTGAGGTAAAAATTTTAAAATTTCAGTAGGTTCTTGAAATTTATAATACTAAATTATTATCTATTTTTTATAGACAATTTCTATTAATGTATTTCAAATAAATTTGTACTTCAACTTTATAATGTAAATTGATTAAGCTCAATAATATTAATTTCGTAGTGCATTATAATTTTTAATTCAGAGTTCTATATCATATTTAGGGTGTGCACATATTGACGGTAGAATTGACAAGGAATTTCTACAACTTTATAGAAAACTTAGCTTCAAAAGGGAGAAAAATGAAAAGGACGTTTGGGGATAGCTTTATGACGTTATCTTTTAGATAGACTTTTTTTTAATGTTTAATTGTAACTCAATTTTGATTATATTCTTTTTCTAAAAGTTTGAACTTCTAACTAATAAATATATTTCTTTAGTCACGTGAGAAGAGTGTATAATGATCACGAAGAAGTTGTTGGAGGAGAGAGGAGAAGGAAGCTTGGAGACTAAAATTGTTGAAAGGATAACAAGAAGTTGAAGATTTTATTTATTTTTTTAATATTAAGATATGTGTCCAAAGTATGATGAACGTTTTAATCTTAATCATCCAGATTTTAATTATTATATTTGTTTATTTTATATATTAATCTTACGAATTTTAATCTTAAGATTCATATTTTAATTTTATATTTTTTTATAGAAATATTGAGAGTAATACGAGCATCTTCTTCTTTTCTTTTATTTTGATGAAATATATAACACATATATTAAATCACACTCCACATTATCTAGGAAAAAAATACTATACAATTAAATAAATAACTCATATTTTTTGTCCTTGCAAATTTAAAAAATATTCAATTTACTTTGAATATTAATATTGTATTAATATTTGTCTCTTCATTTATATGAATGTTACATTAATCTAATCATTAATTGATATTACAGGTAATCCATTTTTATATATATTTATGTATTATAAACCACGTGCAACACACGTACTTTAATCTATCTATAATCTATATCTATAATATATTAAAAGTGTGAAGACCCTTAGAAAAGTGATTTGAATTTTTTACCCTTTATTAAAATCCTCCGCAATAGACAAAAGTGTCTTTTTAATATTTTTATATTTATAATATTTAAAATTTAAAATTTAAAATTAAGGAGGCATAAAATATATGGTAAGAAAATAATATGTTTTTTAAAATAAGAAGTCGTAAAAATTTTGGAAGAAAAAGTATGGTAAATTTTATTTTTATGTTTATGTAGTTTTTTTTTTTTTGGTCTCCATAATAAACATTCAATTGCTCCTTTTATATTTTAGGGACTTTTTAATAAGGAAAAAAAAATCTCAATTCACGTGAACACACAGACAGATGACTTCTCATTAGTGGTAGCTATATATACAATACCTTTGTTAAGAAAAATTGTTGAATAATAGTTTCTTTTAAGCATTGTGTTCTTTATTGATTATTTTAAGCATTGTTTCTCATTTTATGTTTTTTTCAATTTCTTTCTTTTGAAGCTTACACCTTTTTATTATATTTCACATGTTTTTTCCCTCTTGGGGTCATGTTTTGTATATCTCTTTGCAAATCATTTATTTTTTAATAATTTTATTTTGGGTAATCATTTATTTTAATATAATATAGTTTTAATTTTATGTTGCAGTGAATTCATGTCAATAGTCGGCTGTAACAATTAATGATTATTAAAAGTGGTTATTGAGGTTATGATCTTAGATAAAATTCGAGAATCAATTTGATAAGTTCTACTTCAGATTTTTGTTACTGTTTACTTAGTATTTTCTTCACTACTTCTAAATATATAGAAAAAATTATCATAAAATAAATATATGAAAAAATAATTAGATGTTTTATTTTTCTATTGTTGACGGTAAAAGTTAGATGTATATTTTTAATATTATGAAAATAAAGCTGGGTAGGTATTTTTTACGCACACATGGTTATATGGGATTAATGTCTCCTAGAGTTTTGCTTTTGATAAAGACAAAGATGAGCAATGTTGCGGAGATCAAAATGACAATATTTTTTTTAGATTGATCACAGTAAAATATGAATATATTTTTTCTTGGTCATATTGTCTTTTGTATATTTTATCATTTGGTCAAGACATAGGTTCATGCATTTTTACAATAAAATTATGAATCTAAAGAAAATTTTAAATAAAATAAATCCATTAGAATGATTGAAATACAATAATATGAAGAGATGTTAGATAAAATATAATAATATAATATATTGTTAAAATACTTTGATAATATATTTTTTATTCAAATGCTTAGTTACGATTTATTTCAATTAAGCACTAAATATATTATAAAGTGTTTGTAGCTATAGTCACTTATGACTCAAGTTGTCATCTCCTTTGATTACATGCATAAACCTCTAAAGAAGGTGATAAGTTTTATGTGATTAATTGTAACGCCCCAAGATCCCATCCCGGGATGTCACATGGTGCTTAAGGCCACACGCGACCTCAAGCTAACCCTCTAAGCCTGTCTTCACTTCTATAACTCACTACGACAATAATGACACTATAATAAGGAAGAATAATCATGTCATGAACATACTAAAATACAAAGAAATACTGTCCTGTACAAATAAAATACTGAAATTTTGTACATACTGGTACTTTAGTCTGACAAAGCCTCTACCCATAAGACTGAGGAGCCATTGGGACAGATCCCCCAACTGACTCGTACTGAACTGAAAGGCAACAACCATCTATTAATAAGACAAAACTAGGGACATAGGTCCTTGAACCATGAGGACTCACCAACTGCAGAAATATAGATGAAGGTACTTGAAGATCACTATCACTGCTGAGACTGAGCACCTGAACCTACATCACAAGGAAATATAGAACACACAAGAGTATGGGAATCAGTACTCGGGAATGTACTGAGTATGTGGGGTTGTATGCAACGTTTTTAAATAATATCATAAATATAAAATAAAATCATGCATACTGACAATAATGACACTCTTCGCTTGAATTTCCTGAAACATAATTTTCATAAATCATCAATAATAACACATGCTTCATAAATCTTATAAATCATTGGACTCAACGCAAACTCTTTGACTCATGAGTTAGACTGATTCGGTAACTCAAGGAACTTAGATCATTATGGACTTGGAAGTTTCTTATAACAGACATAACCTAACCCATGTGAGCCGCATGGAGTCTAACGTTTTGCCCTCCTAAGGAGAGAACCCTATATTGGCGGGAGCGTCGTACTCTTGCCAGGGAGTACAACCTCAATTTCGTTATCACAATCCCATACTTGGCCTCTGGCCCATAATTATCAACATCAATCCTATGGTGGCACGTAGTTTTGGGGAAATACCATATTTCCCGCTCGGTGCTAAATACTTCTCCCAGACTCAGCTCAGAACGCCTTAGGAAATCCACCTTAATCAATATCAACTCATGGGTCTATCATAGAGACCAAAACATAAATATATCGCATCTGTAAATCATATACCACTTTGGATTCCTAACTCGACTCAAAATCAAAACAATCTTTCTCAACATCAAGTATATTTCTCATCAAACCATGTCAAATGTCCAAACTTTAGGAAGACATCAAAAGACCCATTCTTGACTTTCAGTCCCAAATATCAATATATATATATATATATATAATCAATATTTCATAGAAAAGCTTGAATCATGACACTTATCTCAAATAATTTAGAAATCATCAATAAAGTAATTTGGGTGTAAACCCACTTGCAAAGATCATGAAATTTTCATAGTAAAAATCAATTCTTTGGGCACAAGAATGAAAGGATATTCTTGTTCAAGCCCCACATACCTTGGATTATAAATTTGAGAATAAGAGACTTGATTGGAACTTATTTCTCGCAATTTTAGGCTAAGATTCTTGATGCCTTTGACTTGGGGAACTTAATTCTTGAACAACTTGGTGAAATCTTTGGAATATTCTTGAATTTCTTGGAGATGATTTGGATTTGGAAAAGAGAAACCCTAGTTCTCTAGATATTTCTTAGAAGAGATTGAAGAGCAAAATGACTGGCTTTTCTCTACTTGGATATATATATATATAAGGCCAAAAAGGGGCAGAAATGACCAAAATGCCCTTTTAAAAAAAGTTGAAAATTGTTGATCGGGGTCTGTGACGGTCGAACTGATAGTCCACCAGATCGTCCGTCACTCAAGTGCCAAAACTGAGGCATTCTGCCTCGACGTGATGATTGAAGTGATGATCTGTCATGGAACTGACGGTCCACCATATCGTCCACTCACTTAGGGGTTAGAAATAAGACATTCTTCCTCGACTTGACGGTCCTCTTAACGGTCCATTAAGTTTTTGGCGGCCCATCATTTTGGCCGTCGCACGATGGCCAGAAAAAAGGGTTACTTCCTTGGCTTGACGGGACGACTGACGGTCCGTCAAGGACTCGACGGTCCACCAGATCGATCATCAAACCTGGCGATTCCGACAATGCTCAGTAAAACGGCCATAACTTCCTCGTTCGATGTCGGATTTTGATAAAATTGGTATCGATAGAAATTTTATTCAATGCTCTACATGATGGAAAGTAGAAATTAGAGAAATACAACATAATATAAATATCAATCACTTTGAAAGCCACTCCTATCCACTCAAAAGACAGATTTAGGCTTAAGGAACGATCGGGGTATTACATTAATTTATTTGAATAAGTTGAAAAAGAATTTCAAACTTTAAAGTATCTAATAGGAACACTCTATAACAAATAGGATTATTTCATTAGTGTAGTGTCAACAACTATTTTTAAACAATTGTTATTCTTAATTTACATTAATTGACAATATTCACACTTACAAAGCACACGCAATAAGTCTATATATTAAAAGATGAAGACCATTACAAAAGCGATTTGAACTTTTTATCCTTCATTAAAAGAGTTTGTATTAGATAAAATCATCTTTTTTCTATTTTTCATATTTAAAACTTTTAAATTAACTAAGTTTTATGTAATAAATCCTTCCTTCCTTAAATTTTGTAATATAGTTAAATTTGTAAGAAAAATTAACTATGAAAAAAAAATAAAAAATTTAGCCACTTTCAAATTCTTTTAAATATAGGAGTTTCCTCTATATTAGGAAAATGTCATTTCAAATTGTTAGGCTATAGTTAATATTTACGGGTATTCTAATTTAATTTGAAAGAAATATTTACCTTATCAATATTTTATAATAATATGGTAAATAAAAGTGAACTATAAATTTTATTATTATTAAGTCTTTTCTTTTTTAGTTATGTAAGAAGCTCTAATATTTTACACTTCTAAATCACTTAAAATATTACCTTATAGAAACTTCATCTATTTAAATAATGTTGGTGGAAGAGATATTGTTATAACTATTTTTTTTCATAAGCTTTGAAGGAAGTGTATAATAATCACAAAATATTACATTTAATCGTTCTAATATCTTGATTATCATATTATTTTGTAATAATTTCTATTCTATTCAAGTTTATATTGTAGATGGTTGTATGATCGGACTTTGAAGATTTTTTATATTAAGGTTAGCTTTAATGGTATTATTCTAATATCTCGATTATAGTATTTTTCTGTAATGTTATTATCTGTTATTTTCTGCTTAACACAGGTGGATAAACGTCTGATCGAACTTTGAAAGATTCTTTTGTAAAGGTTAGGGTTTAATCATATCTTGTAGTTTACAAGTGGTGGATGAATGTTCGGTCAAACTTAGATGAATTTTTGTATAATATTAGGTTTATCATACTGTTTTATTGTAGTTTCTAATTCATTACTATATATTATTTTTTTAATCATCCGTTGTGTGATAGTACACGTTGTAAAAGACGATTAAGATACCAATACTTCACACATGCCTGGATGCATAAAGTTGTCAATCTTCAATTTTTAAAGTCAATTGTTATTTTTAATAAATATTTTTCTTTATATATTTCATATCTATTGATGGCTTAACATGAAATACACTTGCAATGCACGTACACTTGACTAGTACTGATAAATGTCCAGACTTGTCAAGAAACCTAATAATTTTTAAAAATACGATTGAAAAAGAAATTATAATAGGAGTCAGAAAGATAAAAATTGAATTTGAAGTAAAAGAAGAAACACAAAAAGCAGATATAATATTAGGAATAAAATGGTTGGAACAAGTAAAACCATACAATATAGAACATACCCAATTAACCATACGTATAATAGAGAAAAATTGTTAATAAAAAGAGCTTTAATATGAAAATATATGTACTCATGAAGATAATAGTAGAAGGATATTATAATAGATATTATACCCCAATGATAGATACAGGAGCAGAAGCCAATTGATGTAGATATAACTGTTTACCATAAAGTAAATGGAATAAATTAAAAACACCAATAGTAAGTTAAAGGATTTAATAATGAAGGAAGTCTAATTACATATAAAGCTAGGAATGTAAAAATACAAATATGGGATAAAATATTAATAATAGAAGAAATTTGTAATTACGAACTAACATCAAAAGATATGCTTTTAGGAATGCCATTCTTAGATAAACTATATCCACACATAATAACTAAAACACACTGGTGGTTTACAACACCGTGTAAAAAAAGGTAAGAGCAAAAAGAGTTATTAATAAAATAAGAAAGAAAACAGATTGGATAAAAAGAAGTGAAAAAACTACACAAAAATTTAAAAATATAAAAACTATTGAAGACACAATAGAATTAATCATATTCTCAATAAATAAAGAAGAAATGACCATATTTTCAATAGATAAGGTAGAAATAATTAAGAATAAATTAAAACAACTGAATAGTGAAAATCCACTAAAAGGATGGAAAAATATAAAACTACTGTAAAAATTGAGCTAATAAATAAGAATAGTATAATAACCCAAAAACCACTAACATATAATTTTGGCTATCTAAAAGAATTTGAAATGCATATAAATGAACTATTAGACAAATACTATATACAAAAAGTAATAGCAAACACACTAACCCAGCATTTATAGTAAATAAATATAGTGAACAAAAAAAAGGAAAAAGTAGAATGGTTATTGACTATAGAAATCTAAATGCAAAAACTATAACATATAATTACCCAATACCAAATAAAATATTGAAAATAAGACAAATACAAGGATATAATTATTTTAGCAAATTTGATTGTAAATCAAGACTTTACCATTTAAAACTAGAAGAAAAAACTAAAAAGCTAACTGTATTTATAGTGCCACAAGGATTTTATGAATGGAATGTGTTACAATTTAGATGTAAAAATGCACCAGGTAGGTATCAACATTTTATGAATAATTATTTTAAACAACTACCTAACTGTATAGTGTATATAGACGATATATTACTATATTCGAAAACTAAAGATGAACACCTAAAGTTATTAGAAAAATTTACAAATATGATAGAAAATTCAGTAATAAGCCTAAGTGAGAAAAAGGCAGAAATAATGAAAAACCAGATAGAATTCTTAGGAATACATGTAGATAAAAATGGAGTAAAAATGCAACAACATATAGTACAAAAAATAATAAATTCAAAAGAAGAATTAGATACAAAAAAGAAATTATAATCATTTTTAGGATTAGTAAACCAGGTACGAGAATATATACCAAAACTAGCAGAGAATTTAAAACCATTACAAAAGAAATTAAAAAAGGACGTAGAATATAATTATAGTGAAGAAAATAAAAAACAAGTACAAAAAATAAAGATACTTTGTAAAAAAACTACCTAAATTATAATTTTCAGACAAAAATAAGAATTTTACATATATAGTAGAAGCAGATGCAAGTGAGTATAGCTATGGATGAGTACTCAAATACAGGTATGAAAACGAAAAAATAGAACATCATTGTAGATATTATTCAGGAATATTTAATGAAACCGAAATAAAATGGGAAATAAATAGGAAAGAATTATGTTCATTATATAAATGTTTATTATCATTTGAACCATATATTGAATATAACAAATTTATTGTACGAATAGATAATACACAGGTACGATGGTAACTAATTAAGAAAATATAAAATTCAGTTACAACAAAAGAAATACGGAGATTGGTATTAAATATATTAAACTTTACATTTACAATTGAAATAATTAATACTAATAAGAATGTTATTGCAGATTACACATCAAGACAAAGCTACACAGACTGATATAACAGAAAATGATACACTAGAAGAAATACTCAAAACCCTAACTACGCTTTCAATGAAAGTGGACAGTATGGGCAATGAGGTAGAAAAGCTAAAGACTAATGAAGGTAAACTGAAGTCTAAAGCTACAAATCAGCCGCATGACTATAAAAATGCAGAGCTATGTCGATCGGAAGACATCAAAAATCCAAAGCTAAAAGGAGACGTTGGGACATTCAATAAAACCTATAACCTTTATCAATCTACATCTGCAGGTACAAGCAAAGGAGTTATCACACAAGGATTAAATCTAAACAAGATATTTGATAAACCATTTATACCAAAAATACAAAAAGACCCTTTATTCGTACCCCCACAAACTACCACATATCTAGAAAGTCTTAACCAAGGCAAAAAGGCCTATAACCATATAACCAGGTCATATATAGAAAATATCCACAAGATACAAACTTATTTAAATCTTAAACCCAGAGCTATAAATATTCAAGAACCAAACACAAACTATATAACCCAAAAACTACAAGGATACAACAAGTTAATTGCACTACCAAAAACCAATCCAAACCTAGTTAGAAGTTCTTTTAGTTACGGACTACTAAATACCGTATATACCCAAGACGGAAATGAATTAATAGCCATACCAGAGATATACAGAGCATTCACTACTTACAAAAATATAACCAAAGAAAACCTATTTTTTATAAAGTTTTATACTGCCCCAGCGAAGATATTATATGACGAAATTAAACCAGTTATACAAGTTATAAAGATCGGATTAACCAGAGATATGATTATACCAGAAGACATTGGACAACAACCAGAAATACCTAAGATAGAAATACCAGATTTCTACACAAATAAATGAGTTATTGGGATATCTATGATTATTCAAGAGCTAGCAAATAATTATCTCAATGAAAACCCTAGATGGAGCTACTATTTGCGAGACCAGCTAATGATCTATTCAAATTCAAGGGATCTACGAAATCATATATGGAAGAAGTCCAAAGATGGATTATGACATTACTCAATCTAGAAAAACAATCAACCACAAGAGCAATTAAGAAGGAATTTATTTCAAAAGAGTTATTGACAAGATATTTTAAATTAATAGGACACAAATATCCAGATCACCTATGCTCAAAATGCAATGGAGAAACTAATGTGATTCCATAAGTCCAACTAGAGTGAAAGAAGATAAGAACAAAAGAAAGGCCAGCTGGAAGATAGACAACAGGAGATAGAAAGCAACATAAAGAAGAACGAACCAATGAAAAAATAAAAGCAGAAGACAAGATATAAAGCTATGTAATTAGCCTTTTTGACTTTTTAGGACATATTATAGCCTTTTTGACTTTTAAGACGTAAATTATTGAATAGCCATTATTAGTTTTTGTCTTTTAGGAATAACTTTAGGATTTTCATTACTTTTTGACTTTTGAGACATGTAAATTATTATAGCTTTTATTACTTTTCCAAAAGTAGGACAGGTGAATGATAGAAATATTTTATTCCTTTCTTTCTTAGAGATTATAAATAGAAAAGCCATTGACAATCTACAACAAGACTTTCTACACCAAAAGCAAGCCTCCTTGTACACAACAAAAAATTCTCTTAAATATTCAATAAAGATATTTAGTTTTATAATCAGCTATGGAAAATCAAAGCTCAGAATCATCAAATCTACAAAAATAGGTATTTTCATTTATAATTATGAATAACTAAATTCATAAATTTCTGACAATCATGATATAATAAAATAAACTCATATTAGTTACTATATATTAGAATTATTCGAAAGATAATATGTTATGAAGTTTATTAGCAAAGAGGAAAAGTAGAAAAATTCCCATAACTATGCCATCCTAAAGGTGAAACCAGTAAGGCAAGGAAGCCGTAATAAGGTAGTAACGAGAGTTGAGGCGCTATTTAGGGAAGAAGTATCCAAACGTACCATGCTTATAGTGACAGAGGAACATAATTACCTAAGAATAATCTAGTACATAGTGATCTAAGATGATCATATTTTGTTATGTATATGATTGAAGGGAATATTTTGAAATAAGCATCATATGAAATAAAATGACTAACTACTTATCTGATGAGATGATGGATAGAGTTAAGATACTTATTTTATATATACTTAAGGATATAGAAATAATGTATATAAGAAAACACATATGGGAAAAGATATTTAATTTTGAAGATGAGTTACTAAATACTAAATGGATAGAACACGAGTTAGAAAATATAGATTTTGATGGTAGATATTATTATTCAGATTGGTATTACTCATACTAAAATGATAAATTACGAATAATTAGAATATTGGAGGAGAGATATGGAGCAAATAAGATTGATAGAAATACTTATGAAAAAGAATCTACTCGACTACATAAAAACTAGAAATATGGAACATATTGTATACCTTAAAAATAATATAGAAGAATTAATAAGGTTAAAACAAATAACTAAAGAATGCTATGACATAATATTTCAACAAACATGATAGAAGCAGTATCCCAGTGCCCCCCCCCCCCCCCCTCAAAATTGGTATCCCCAAAAATGAATATAGATGGACACCAAAATAAATAGTTAATAAAAATTACAACTTCTTAGATTTAGACTGTGTAATAGACACAAATAAGATGATACAATTATGGGTAGAATATATATCAAAAAAATTACTAGATAATAGCATAGACACAACAGATACACCAGAATATATAGAAAGAACATTAATAGGAACGGTAAAATTATGACTATCAAATTTAACTGAGGAAAGTAAAAAGGTACTAAGATCTGACAAAAATACAGAAGGAACAACTAAAGCATCACCCATAAAATATTAAAAAAATATGAAACGGCGGTTTTCTTATTTCTAATGTAGTAGGCATTATGTTTTCGTCATTTTCTGTATCAAGAGTATTTACTTCTGTGTTTGTTTCTTCTATTTTTTTTGGTAACTGCTTTTTTTTTTCTTTAATTTCTTGATCTTCTATTCTTTTTAAAATTTTTGTATATGTTTCACTATCTTTTGAATCATAATCATTTGTTTTTTTCAATATCTATGGTATTTATTTCTAATTCATTGGTCTTTAATTCTTCATTTTTTATTTATAATTTTTCTTTAAATTGATTTATTTCATCTAGTATTTTCTGTTCTTTATTCTTTTCGTCTTTTTTTTCTTTGTCTTTTTTCATATAGATCTTTTAGTATTTGTAATTCTTTTTCTAACTCAGTAATCCTCTTATTTTTCTTTTCTTCTATTTTTCGTATTTCATCCATAGTTTGTTGTTTTATTTTTTCTATTTCTTTTTTCTTGTCTATTTCTTTATTTTTTTTGCTATTCTTACCATAACTGTTAATTTATCTTCTAATTTTAATTTTTTTTTTCTAACATTAAATACAAATTTTCACCTATTTTCTTATATCTTCTTCCTAAATTAGAAAATATTATTCTTATTTTTAATCCTTCATGATTTTCATATGTTTTTTTATCTATTATGAATTCTTCTTTATTCATTTTATCTATTTGATGGTATATGAGTCATGTTGATATATATATATATTCTAGGTTATCTATTAGATATTCTAAATATGATATTTCTTCTTTTTCTGCTTTTATTGATTTTTGACATACTCCAACAATTAAATTATACTGTAGTCTTTCTCTTCTTATTTTTAATTCTCTTCATTTCTCAGATAATATATGTTTTAGTTCCTTATATTTTTGGGATTAGTCTATATTATTCATTAGTATTTATAATATTTTGGTGGATCTCTAAATTTAATTCTATAATACAGTTCCTCTATCTTTAAATAACATAGCTCTGATACCAATTTTGAAGGTGGGGGGGGGGGGGGGGGGTACTTGGATACTGTTTCTATCATGTTTATTGAAATGCTATGTCATAACATTCTTTAGTTATTTATTTTAACGTTATTAATTCTTCTATATTATTTTTAAGGTATACTATATGTTTCATATTTCTAGTTTTTATTTAGTCGAGTAGATTTTTTTCATAAGTATTTCTATCAATCTTATTTGCTCCATTTCTCTCCTCTAATAGTCTAAGTATTCGTAATTTATCATTTTAGTATGAGCAATACCAACCTGAATAATGGTATCTACCATCAAAATTTATATTTTCTAACTCGTGTTCTATCTATTCAGTATTTAGTAACTCATCTTCAAAATCAAATATCTTTTCCCATATGAGTTTTCTTATATCTATTATTTCTATATCCTTAAGTATATACAAAATAAGTATCTTAAATCTATCCATCATCTCATCAGATAAGTAGCTAGTCATTTTATTTCATATGATACTTATTTCAAAATATTCCCTTCAATCATATGCATAACAAAATATGATCATCTTAGATCACTATGTACTAGATTATTCTTAGATAATTATATTCCTTTGTCACTGATGGAAGTGAATGGATGGAAAAAGTGGGATATTAGCAAGGTAAATTGGTACAGAAGAAGAAGAGGTGGCATGAAAGATGGTGAAAATAATGATGACTCCCTTTTTTGAAAACCATTTTTTTGGTTAAAAATTTTGAAGAGAAATTAGGGACAAGTAAAAAGATTTTTGTCAAAAAATAAAAATCAAAGGTCATTAATATTGAGAATCGCAAGTCTTTTTCAAAGGTAACAGAATCTTTCTTCTAACAAGGATTTCGTAAAAATATCCGCCAATTGACTTTTTCAGTCAACAAACGTTAAAGAAAAGTCTCCATTTTCTACATGATCTCGAATAAAATGATGCTTAATATCAATGTGTTTAGCCTAAGAATGATGCATAGTATATTTAGATAAACTAATTGCACTTGTGTTATCACACATTATGGAACAGATTCAAAAGATAAATTAAAATAAAAAAGTTGATGCATAATCCATAAAATTTGAATACCACAAATTCCAATGGCTATGTATCGGCTTCAGTTGTTAAAAGAGCAACTGAAGTTTACTTCTTGTTCTACCATGAAATCAGGGCATCACCAAGAATTAAACATGTTCCACTCATGTTATTTCTATCACTTTTATCACCTGCAAAGTCAGTGTGTGAAAATCCAATTAAATTAAAATGGGAGAAAAAAGGGTACAATAGTCTAATGTCTGAGTTTTTATATGATATTGAATGATTCTCTTAACTGTAATCGATGCGTCTCTTTAGGAGTCAACTGGAACCTAGCACACTTACTTACGCTGAACATACTATTTGGTCGACCATTGTTCAAATAGAGTAGTGATCCAATCATTCCCTTATACATATTTATATCAACATCTTTTCCAGATGAACTTTAATCAAGGCTCGTGGATGGACTCATTGGAATTCCATGGGCGTTTCCCTTTTCTATGCCAAATTTTTTGATGAGTTATTTTGTGTACTTAGCTTGACAGATGAGAGTACCTTTGGGAGTTTGCTTGATTTGTAATACCAAGAAAAAATTAAGCTCTCCCATGAGACTCATTTCAAATTCTCCTTTTATTAGGTTTGCAAAATTCTCACATAGAGATATGTTAGGACTACCACAAATAATATCATCGACATAAATTTGCACAATAAGAAGGTTTGAGTCAAGGTTTTGTATGAATAGAGTTGTATCAATTTTACCTCTTTGAAAATTGTTATTTAGCAAAAAAGTACTCAATCTCTCATACCAAGCTTTTGGAGCTTGTTTGAGACCATAAAGTTCTTTTGATAACTTTAAAACGTGATTTCGATAAGCAGGATTTTAAAAATTGGGAGGTTGTTTTACAAATATTTCTTCATGAATAAATCCATTTAAGGATGCGCTTTTGACATCTATTTGATATAACTTAGAACATTTGAAAAATGGAAAAGCTAATAAAATTTGAATTAATTCTAACCTGGCCTCAGGGGCAAAGCTTTCATCATAATCAATACCTTCTTGTTGGGAGTAGCCTTGCGCTACAAGTTTGACCTTGTTTTTGATAACCTTACCTTCTTCATTTAGTTTATTTTTGTAGACCCATCTTATTCCGATTATCGAGCAGTTCTTGGGTATTTTAATAAAATCTTGCATTTTCAATGAAGATGTTGTCTGTATCCTGTCATCTTGAATTTGAATGATGAAGTCATTTGGATAGCTAGAATTGTGTTTCTATTCTCTTGGAGAACTTGATTTGACTGTTTCTACTATGGGAGTTGACTTTGTAGAGGATGTAGTCGACTCGTGTAGTGATGGTTCGAGAGTTGTGCTAGAATTTGCTCTAGGTAACAGATCTCTGACCTGTTCTTCATTAGTACTTACACTTATATAAGGGTGGTTAGTTTTATCAAATACAATATGCATAGATTCCTCAGTACATAATGTTCTTTTATTGTAAGCCCTTTAAGCAGGACTGGTGGGAGAGTACCCGAGAAAAATATCTTCGCCGCTTCGTGGATCAAATTTTCCCAAGTTATTCTTACCATTATTGTGGATGAAGCACTTGCATCAAAAGGGATAAAAGTAGTTAATATTTGGCTTCTTCTCGCTCCATAGTTCATAGGGTGTATTCTTTAAAATTAGTCTGATGAGGCATCTGTTGATGATATGACATATTGTGCTACTGCCTCTGCCCAAAAGTAATCGAGGAGATTGCACAGCATGGTCCTAGCAGTTTCATGGAAAGACCGACTCTTTCACTCTGCCACACCATTTTATTTAGGAGATCAGGGTGATGAGAAATTTTGAGAGTATCCGTTCTAGGCACAGAATTCCTCAAAAGCCTTATTTTTGAACTCACCTTTGTGATCACTGTGAACGTATGATGAAGTGTCTGGCTTCTCTCTGTACTTTTATACAAAAGATCTCAAAGTTTGTAAAAGCCTCATATTTATGACCAAGAAACACCACCCAAGCAAAATGTGAGTAATCATACACTATAACGAAAACATATCTTTTTTCCGTATGGATTATTTGAAGAGGTTTGGTAGTAGAGATAATGTATTTGACTTTGAATGATGTACGAGTCTGTTTACCCAATTGGCAGGCATCATAGATGTAATTTTTTTCAAACTTGAGTTTTGGTAGACCTTTCATAAGTTCCAGTCTGGACAGTTTCTCAATGATATGCATACTAGCATGCCTAAGTTTTCTATGACAAAACTAAGTGTCACTGGTTTGCACAGTGAGGCAGGTTAAAGTAGCAAAGTTAGGACTATATAAGATATAGATATTATCAATGCATTCATCAATGAGAGAGGTGTTTCTTTTATCATGTTTGATGAAACAACTTTCAGCTTTGAAAGAGACTCCAAATCCAGAATCACACAGTTGACTGATACTGAGAAAGTTATGTTTGAGGTTGCCTACTTGATATACTTTGATAAGTTCACATAAGGAGCTGGTCTGTACTGAACCGACTTTGATCACGTTGCCTCTAGCGTTGTTACCGAATCTGGTTGATCCCCCTTCTAAATTCTTTAGTTCACAATTTTTTTTTCTTTTCGGTCATATGTCTGGAACATCTGCTATCGATGACCCACATTCCCTTCTTATAGCTCTTGCTGGCATATTACTACAAAATAAGAAGATTAATTTTTTATAGCTACCCAAGTGGTCTTGGGTCCTTGCGGGTTAGATGTGCTCCCTTCAAGCTTCTAAACCCACACACTTTTGCGTTTTTCCCTAAAACTATAAGATTTGTTCCTTTTTTGTCCACAGATATAATAGACATGTCCTCAAGAAGAGAAAGAGGTCTTGGCTTAGTTAAACTTTCTTGATGAGGATCTTGAGTTGATTTTAAAAGAATCTGATCTCACAAAACTGTAAATTGGTGATTTTTTTAATGTTATTCAATTGCATTTTTACACCATCAAGCTCTTCTTGAAGTAAGTCCATTTCAATTTGAAATGCCTTGATTTCCACTTGACAGTTTCTTCATTCCTCTTTAAGTTTTCGTTTAAGTCGAGCTTCTCAATTTTTTTCTCTTGAGAAAGTTTATTATATTCATCTAAAACTTCTTGAATCTCGTCAGTTATCATATTAAATTAGATTAAAAAATAATATAATTATGACAGTCTCTTTTCCTAACCTCGCTAGATTCACCTTTTGCCATGAAGCACATATTGGCTGCTTCTATTTTTTCTTTAATTTCATCTTCATCACTCCAAGATTCAAAATTTTGATCCTTTCTAGATGATCTTGTTCTTCTTAATTCTACACAGTTTTGCTTAAAGTGGCCAGGCCTTTCATAATGGTAACAACGATCATCATTTCTAGTGGAATCAATATTTTTGACTCCTTGGGATCTTTGTTGTCTCTGTCTCATGATTTGCCTTACTCTTCACTTTGTGAGAGCCATTCCTTCGCTATTGGCTTATTCCAAAAAGTCCTCCTCTTCAGTTGGTGTGACATTAAAGGCTACCGATTTCTTCTTTTCCTCATTTTGGTACCTGTTGATATAATTTTATTCTTATGTAAAGAGATCACCTCATAGCTCATCATATATCATGTTGTAAGGATCTCTATCTTCCAGAATGGTAGCTTTAGTTACCCAAACTTTCATGAGACTTCTAACTGGCTTTTGGATTTGCAAGCTACGCAGGTAGATCATCCCCAATGATTTTAGTTTGCATATGATTTTGCTGAATCAGGAAAATATTGTTTCAATGTTCTCATTTTCTTCAATTTTGAACAGCTCGTGTTCGTTGACTATGGCAACAATCTTTGACTTTTTGACTTTGATGGTTCCTTCATATGTTACCTCCAATTTATCCCACATCTCTTTTGTAGTCTCATAGGTTGATATCTTGACATATTCTTCTCCACTAACTCATATAGCATATAGCTCATGCATTAGTTTGTATTACCTCATGTTGTTCTTTGGAGACCTCGAAGCTTTTAAGGTCTTCTTTATCGGTACTACTCAATTCCTTGTCTTTGTCCTTATGCTTCTCCTTGAGTCCTGTAATTGGCTTTGGTCCCTTCTTGTTCACAACCCTTGCTTGAAAGTCATTTTATTGGATGAAGATTCTAAACCTATTCTTCCAATAGGAATAGTGTTATCCATTGAAGTACGGTGGACTTGTGGAGGAGTATCCATCTTAAAAGAAGAACACCGGGAATTTGATAGTTTGCCATTTGATATTTTTTGACATACGGTTAAGCAACACTGTTGATGAGAGCTAGTCTGATACCAATTGAAATTCAAGAGGGGGTGAATTGAAAATTTCTGTGAGCCGACTATTGAGTCTTCACAGTTGACTTGCCTGTAAATTAATACACTTCACAAAATAGATTAGATTTAAAAAATAGACAAGTAAATAATCAACTTAAAATTAAAGACATGAAGATTTATCCTAGTTTACAACACCAATATAGTGCCTACTTACAATCCTCTTGGGTCTCAAAGTTTCCTTAGATCTTTCAAAGTCGGTCTCGAGTACAATGATGATAAACAAATTCCAAAGACTTATTTTGTTCTTCAGAACTTGTGACACAGCTTTTGTTTGTATTATAAAGTTGAGTCGATCCTATTCTTTATATAACTTGACATGAACCGAACCAGGGCCTGGTTGTGCAGGGTACCTCAAGCCCCACCCGAGACCAGAGACAACCCCCAATACCTAACCATTACCACTCTACACCTTCTGTCGGATGAATTATGAATATATATAACAAGATAGAATAGAACAATCTTAAATAAAATACATCAAAACGGTGTCAGCCCCAATATAAATACCAATGCCAAGGATGGCACCAATACCGACACCGTTCATGCCCATAGTAGTCACATAAAGCCTTAACCCAAAATTAAAAAATACTCAGTCGGGACATGCCACCGACCATAGCCAAAACTAATATCTAAGAAATAACAATGGTATGTACATAAATCCAGAACATGAAATGGAGTCTTCCAGATTATAGAAGCTCACCACTTAAATCCAACACAAGTTGTTCCCAAATTTAGTCAATGAGTAGGAGAAGTAGTATGGTCGGTTCCTACCTCGCATGGGGATATAGCACCCAAAGACGGATTAGCGGGTGAACGCTAGCAAGCACTCAGGAGTAAGGATAAAATATATTCGATATTTAAAACCAAGTAAATATCCATATGCAATCACATTCATACATATATATTCCATGTCGGAAAAGGGAATCGGGTTTAGCATGAATTTAAAATCATTAACCTTGGTTTGTGTAGCTTAACCGTCCTAAAGCTACCCATGGGCTATATGGGTCTAGTGTTACCCTCTGAATGGGACCAATATGTGTAGCCGTATAAACCGAAGATATCATAGGGGCCGGGGATTCCCGTGTACCCTTCGCCCTATGTGATACTTATATACAAGTATAACTTAGGGGATTCTTGTGTACCCCACAAGTATATTGTCACCATGACCAATCCTCATGTCGGCAAACATGAGTTTTCAGTGTCCATTAATCGGACTCACGCCTTCACGGTTAGCTATCACAACCCAGCAAGATTGCCCAATTAAAACCTTTAACACATAAGAAAACCACCAATTACATATAATTACCAATGCTTTATAAAGTGGTATCGTCACACCGACTATAGCCTGCAAGCAATGTCACTATCCAACGCTGAGGGATTCCTGTGAACCTCATAGTTTCCATTATCAAAATCACTTGGGGGATTACTATGTACCCCACAAGGTTTTTCATTTAAACCAAAGACATGGACACCAAGGCCTTACCATTAAACGATTTAAACCATCCAAACCAACTTTAAGTTCCATTACCATATTATGCAATGCAAAGTCTTCAACGAAAGTTTAACTATGTAACAAACCATTCTCATAGACATTTTATCAAAAATTGAGGGCATATAGTTTCCAAAACCAAAACCAACTACCAATTGAACATTACCATGCAACCGCAATTAAAAACCATAAATATAACATGAAACACCATAAGTAAACCATAGGAAAAAATTGACTAACCATTTAAAACAAAACCTCCAGCACATATTTCAAAACCCAAAACAATATCATAGTTATTTCATGAAAACCATTAATTAAACATGCCTTTAGTTGAAATAACAATAAGGGAGGAGTAACATACTTTAGATAACAAAAAAGACGGAGAGAAACAACCCCTTAGATCCTTAATTGATTGCTTTAGAGAAAACCCTAGCCTTTCTGGAACCAAGAGCTTGAGAGAGATTTGAGAGTGTTTAGAGTATGTTTGACTGAGAATATTAGGTTAAGAAAGCCCCAAAAGCATTTTTAAGTCATCGGGTCAAAAAAGTTAAGAGGGAAAATGTCCAGAATACCCCCAAATTAAACTGTAAAAATCCCCACAGGTGGGTACGGTTGGAACCCTCACTGATACCCACATCATACGACTGGTACAATCAAGTCGTACCCGGCAAAGAAAGATTGACACTATATTCTATCCAACATATGACTCATTGCCCCAAGTCTTACCTTGATCATACGACTCGTACGGTATTAACCATTCCTAAGATAGAATCCAAAGAAATCAACACTGGAAAATATATGACTCCTCACCATGACTCGTACCCTATCCTTACAGGTCTTAGAGTGCCACTCGTACTTAGATCCAAGTCAAGTTACAAAGTTTCATATTAAGTGAAGGACCAGCACAATGACCCATCACCAACCATATGAATTGTACCCACCAAGTGGTAACCACACAAGAAACTCAACCACCAAACACTGGATACCTTAAGAGTTGGGTCACCTGACTCGTACCCTCATCATACGACTAGTATAATGAGTCGTGTGATCAACAATTGGCTTAAAATTCAGGAAATTTTTAAAGGACCAAAACCCTGGGTGTTTTGATTTTCCCCCATCCTGGAATGATGGAACAAGAAAGTACAAAAACTATTTACACCCCTAGACATCTCTACTCTTACCTTTAAGATAGAAAACAATGGTGCAAGGAAATCAATCTTTCCTTTAGCTAAGTTACAAAACAAAGATGAGATGTAGAGCACATACGTTCCGCATGAATATCAGGAGCAGAAAATAGGAATGGATACTTGGACTTTCCTCTTCTGCTTCCCAAATAGCCTCTTCCACCTAATGGTTCCTTCAAAGTACCTATACCGAGGCCAAATCCTTGGTCTACAACCAATGAACCTGATGATCCAAGATCTTAATCAGGATCTCCTCATAAGATAGAGAATCTAAAGATACCAATATCCTTGATATACATAACTTGTGACAGATCACCAATACGCATAATCAACATAGAAACGTGGAATATCGGGTGAATGAAGCTCAACCTAGAAGGCAAATCCAACTCATAAGAAACATTTCCAACCCTTCTCAAAATCACATATTGAAACACCTAGGCCATGAATCCTTAGAAAATTTCCTTTGTTGAAGATTTTGTATTAGGTACGACTCTAAGGTACAAGTCGTATCCTTGGATAGCACTTAGTGAACCCTCACTCATACACTAAGAAGTATGGTGGGGTTTACACACTATCCAAGATATGGTTTAGCCTCCCCATGGTCGCATGTTAGGGTACGGGTCGTATACTACCTTTTTGTATGGAGTGTTAGTCTTAATCTAGTGGATACTATCTTGGGTATGGTTTTGGATATGATTTAGGGTACCATTCGTACCCTAAGATACGAGTATTTTATATGTAGTAGTACCTTGGGAAGTGTAGGAGTCCTTGGTGATACCTAGGGTATGAGCTAGGGTACCACTCATACCCTATGGTACGGTTTACTCAAGTGAGTCGTACCATTTTGGAAAGTCACTTTTCAGCTATTAAGCCAAGGGCTTTATGGACATTTCCCAGCCCAAAAAACTTAAGTCCCTTCACTATATAATGTATTTTGGCCTCCTAAACACTCATTTTCAAGACCAAAAAATTCCAAACACTCTCTCAAAGCACTCTATTAAATATTTAGAAGCTAGGGTTCTACAAGTTCTCTTATCGAGTCAAGGGGGTCAAGTCTTTCTAGGGATCATCTTGTATAAGGCATGTAACTCTTTCCCTTATTCTTAACTCATTTATCAAGTGTCTTAAACATTAATTATGAATTGTAAGTGATGATTTTTGAAACCAAAAGTTAAGGGTTTTGATGCCTAGTGTTGAGAGATGTTTGCCCTTACTTAGACTTGTGTATATACTTGATTTTGGTAATGATTTGTGCATGTGGGTACTTGTGAATTATGGTTTAAGAAGTAGGTCATGAGTAACCCTAATAATGATGATTTCTACTTTGATTTTAGCCTTGGTAAAGGAATGCCCACAAGGTGTTTGTGAAAATATCTAAGAGAAATATCTAGTCACATGTTGATTATGTCTTGAACTAAGGAAATAGTCCAACAAGTATGAGTGGGTGGTAAATGGTATTGTAAGGACCTTATTATCCATGTAATTAGTTAATTTATAACCTTGAGGGTTTGATGTCTAAAAGGGTTAAAGTCCCTAAACATGAACTTGAATTGTGTTTGAACTAAACAGTATATAAGAATGCTAATAAAGAATAAATGGTTTTGTAAGGGTCTTCATGACCACAATTTGACTAGAATGATATTTGAAGCTAATGTATTGGATTATTAAAGTGATTGTTTGATATGTGATTCATGAATACCTTGTGGTCACGTATGATGTCGAATTGTGGCCTTGATGGCTTAGAATGGTTAAATGGGTTAAAGTCCCCAAATGTGAATGGTGTGATGTGAATGCATGGACAGAGTTAAAGTCCTAATGTTGACTAGTAATAGGTGTGAAGGCTTTTGGTTAGAGTCCACTTTCATGATGAAATAAATTTTGGATAGAGTCCACTTGACTAAAGGAAAATTTTGTGGTTCGAGTCCACTTGCCTAATAAGAAGGTTTGAGGTTAGAGTCCTCTTTCTTAATATAACTAAAGCAGTGGAAGGTTAGAGTCCTCCACTTCATGATTCATGTTTGAGTGCTTTAAAATGCATGTTAAGGCCTTATCATCTTTTGACACTTAATGTATCCGTATGTATTTACATGTCTATGTATATAAATGTGGTGGCTTATGATGGTTTGAGTTGGTATTGAATAATATCACTATTTTATCCTTACCCTTAAGTTACATGCTAGCGCTCTAACCACTAACTATCTCCAGATGATGTGTCCCCACACGACACAAAGGCCAGAGCATCTTTTTCTCTTCCTGCATAGTGATCAGGTGTTCGGGCGATTCAAGTGCTGACATTAAATGATGAGCTTCCATCTTTTGGAAGGCACATATTTCATGGTTATCTTAGCTTATGTCATAGACTTATTTTGGCTTTAGTTTTGGCTATTGCCAGGGGCTTATCCCGACACATTATTGACTCTGGATTTATAGAGGCTTGTGGATGACTATAGACTTCGGTAGATTGGATATCAAATGTTAATATTAATGAATGGCTAGAGTTTCTTAAGTTATGAATGTTAGTTTTGTTTCCGCTACCTTATTATGTGCTCCTAGTTATCGAACTCTAATGGTTTGAGATGATGGTTAGGTAGGGTTAACGGGGCAATCTCCGATCCTTGTTGGTCTTGAGGCACTCATACGACAAGGCTCGATTTTGGGTCATGTCACATAAGGACCCACATATCGGGGACAAAGCTTCCTCTTCTTCCCAAACCGCTTCATTCCCTTGAAATAAGACACCTTCAGGAACACCCTATCTCCTATCTCAAACTCCAAGTCTCTTTGCCTCATGTTCGCATTGGACTTTTGGCAACTTTAGGCAACCTTAAGCCTATCCTGAATATCCTTCAATTTTTCCAGAGCTTGGGGAACCAAATCCGAGACAAACATATCCACCTCGCCAACCTCAAACCACCCAATAAGAGACCTACATCTCCTACCATACAAGTCCTTAAATGGAGCCATCCTAATGCTAGAATTCTAGCCATTAGTGTAAGCAAAACCTACAAGGGGTAAGTGCTCAACCCAACTACCACCATAGTCATTCACATATGCACGAATCATACCCTCCAGTGTCTGGGAATGAAAAGAAGTACTCATACTAACCTTAGTCCCCAACCCTTTCTGAAACGACCGCCAAAAGTGAGATAAAAACTGCATACCCTGGTCAGAGATAATAGAAACAGGTACCCCATACAACTTCACAATATCTTGGAGGTACAACCTTGTATAATACTTAGCAAAAACATTAGTCCTCACTGGCAAAAAGTGAGCCGACTTCATCATCCCATCCACGTTGACCCAAACCGAATCAAATTGATTTTGAGACTGAGAAAGATCGGTAAGAAAATCCATGTTGATTACTTTTCATTTCCATCTAGGCAGCTCAATTTCTTGATCTAATCCTCCAGGTCCTATGTGCTCAACTTTCACTTGTTGGCACACTAAGTACTTGGTCACAAAATTAGCCATATCCCTCTTCATATTGTTTTACCAATACATCACCTTAAGGTCAGGATATATTTTTGTCTAATCAGTAGGAACAAGATAGCGTGACTCATGTGCCTCAGCCAAGATTTTCTCTCGTAAATCATCTATATCAGGGACACATAATCTCCCTTAGAGCCACAAGGTACCATCGCTACTAACTTTGAAAGCCATCACCTTCTGCCCACCTAAATCACCCTTAATTCTTATCAATACAAGATCTAATATTTGTTTTTCCTTGATATATGCACCAAGAGATGACTACGCTACTTCTTCCACAAACATACCACCATTCTCAAAGTCCAAAAGACAAACTCCAAGGTTAGCCAAATAGTGAATGTCCTTCACCAATTCTCGTTTTTCCTTTTTCACATGATCTAGACTCCCAATGGATAACCTGTTAAGAGCATCAAGAACTACGTAAGCTTTACCGGGGTGGTAGTGAAGAGTCATGTCATAATCCTTGATAAACTCAAGCCACCTCCTTTTCCTGAGGTTAAGCTCTTTATAAGTAAACACATATTGTAGACTTATGATCCGACAAGATGTCCACATATATCTTATACAAATAGTGACGGTAGATTTTCAATGAAAATACTATAATTAACCGTTCCAAATCATAAGTAGGATAATTCCTCCCATGCACCTTCAACTATCTGGAAGCATAAGCTATCACCTTCCCATGTTGCATCAAAACACAACTAAGCCCTACACGACATACATCACAGTAGACCTAAAACCCCTCCGTGCCTTCAGTCAAAGACAAAATTGGAGCCAAAGTTAGCTTATCCTTCAGCTTTTCCAAACTCTCCTAAAAAGCATCAGACCACAAGAACTTTAATTTCTTCTGAGTCAACTTAGTCAAAGGGACGCTTTAGTGAAAAAAATTTCCACAAACCTCTTATAGTAGCTAAATAAACCCAAGAAGATTCGAATGTCGGTTGGAAATGTGGGTCTAGGTCGCTCAATTTTCTGTGGATCCACCATGATCCCTTCTTTAAAAATGATATGACCCAGAAAAGTGACAACATTCAACTAAAACTCACACTTCAAAAATATGGCATACAACTACTGCTTCTTCAAGGTCTACAATATAATGCAGAGTTGATCAGCATGGTCTACCTCAGTCTTAGAGTATAACAAAATGTCATCTATGAAAACAATGACAAACAGGTCCAGAAACTAATGGAAGATTCTATTCATCAAATCTATGAATGCAGCAGGGACATTGGTCAACCCGAAAAACATAACCAAAAACTCAAAGTGCCCATACCAGGTACGGAAGTCAGTCTTAGGGATATCCATATCACTAATTTTAAGTTGATAATACCCCAGTCAAAGGTCAATTTTGGAGAAAAAATTAGCACCCTGCAATTGATCAAACAAATCATCTATCTTTGGAAGAGGATACTTGTTCTTTGTCATCACCTTATTCAACTGCCGGTAATCAATGCATATCAAAAGGGAACCATCCTTGTTTTGGATGAACAACACTGGTGCACCCTAAGGGGACACACTAGGATGGATGTAACCTTTATCTAAGAGATCCTTGAGTTGCTTCTTAAGCTTCTTCAACTCAGTTGGTGCCATTTTATATGGGAGAATAGAAATTGGATGAGTGTCCGGAATGAGATCAATCCCAGACTCAATCTCTCTATCATGAGGAATACCAGGGAGGTCATCGGGTAAGACCTTAGGAAATTCATTTACCAACGGGACAGAATGCAAAGAAAGACCCTTCGAGTGAGAATCTTTAACCCAGACTAGATGATAGAGACAACCCTTAGATATTAATTTTTGAGATCTAATATAAGATATGACATTTAGGATCTAGGAAACCACCCTTACACTAATAACCACCTCATTAGGGAATTTAAATAAAACCTTATGGGTACGATAATCTAGAGTTACATTGCATCAGCATAACCAATCCATCCCTAATATGACATCAAAATCCACCATATCTAACTTTAACAAATCCACCAAAGTTTCTTTACTACCAACAGATACCACACCCCTCTATAGACCTTTCTAGCAATAAAAAAGTCATGTACAGAGGTAGAATCAAAAAAAGGTCTAAAATAACCTAACGACCAAAACTGAAATACATTGCCACAAATTGGACACATAAGAGAGAGTGGACCTCGGATCAAGTAAATAGTACATCATGGGAAAAGAGTTTCAACGTACCAGGCATAACATTAGGAAATGCCTCAGACTTTTGTCAGGTAGTAAGAGAATATAAGTGGTTTCGACTAGTGCCAAAACTAGATGGTGCACCCTTTGGTGCTGGAGCTGATGATGAAGTAATTGGAACCTTATTTACCTAGAGGTGACCTTACTGATAGGAAAGTTTCTAACCATGTGTCCTTGCTGACGACAGTTGAAGCATCTGTCTTTTCTTCATCATAGAAACCCCGATGCAATCTACTACAAAACTTCCAAGGAGGGTATGCTGGAGCTTATTAAGCTTCGCTAGCCTGAGATTGGGCACTCTGTGCACTAAAGTTGTCTCCATATTAGAAATATCTGTCACCCGACAAATTTGGGTAGGGATGTAACGCCCCAAGATCCCATCCCAAGACGTCACACGGTGCTTAAGGCCAAATGCGGCATCAAGCTAACCCTCTGAGATTGTCATCACTTTTATAACTCACTATGACAACAATCAAGCTGTAATAAGGAAGAATAATCATGTCATGAACATACTGGAATACAAAAAAATACTATCTTGTACAGTCAAAATATCGAAGTTCTATACATACTGGTACTCTAGTCTGACAAAGCCTCTACTACATAATACTAAGGAGCCACTGAGATAGATCCTTAACTAACTCGTACTAAACTGGAAATAAATCACCATCTACTATCAAGACAAAAATCAGGGACATAGGTCCTCGAACCATGAGAACTCACCAACTGTACAAATGTAGATAAAGGTACTCAAAGATCACTGTCGCTGCTGAGATGAGCACCTAAACCTACATCACAAGAAAATGTAGAACACATAAGAGTATGGGAATCAGTACTTGGGAATGTACTGAGTATATGGGGGCGCAGGCAACATTTAAACAAAATCATAAACGTATAAGAAAATCATGCATGCTGATAATAATGAATCTTATCGCTTGAGTTACCTAAAACATACTTTCCATAAATCATTAATAATAATGCATGCTTCATGAATCTCATAAACCATTAGACTCAACATACACTCTTTCATTCATGACTTAGAGTGACCTAGTAACTCATAGAACTTGGACTATTATGGACTTGGGAGTTTCTTATAACCGACAAAACCATGTGAGCTTACATGGAGTCTAACGTCTTGCCCATGTTGGGGAGAGCTGTTCTATCTTTGCCATCAGAGTAGAACCTTAACTTTACTGATCACTGTCTTGTCCTTTGGCCCTTAATCATAATCCTATGGTGACACGTAGTTCTGGGGAAGTAGGATACGTTGAACCCACACTTCCCGCTCGGTGCTAAATACTACTCCCAGACTTAAGCTCAAAACGCGTTAGGATATCCTCTTTAATCAACTCAAGGGTCTATCATGAGGACCAGAATAAAAATATATATCTCATTTGTAAATCATAATCAACTTTTGGATTCCTAACTTGACTCAATCTCAAAATAATCTTTCTAATCATTAAGTACACTTGCTTATCAAATCATATCAAGTATCAAAATCTTCAAGAAAACATCATAGAACTCGTTCTTGACACTCAAGCTCAATATCAATATATATTCAATAGACAAACTTCTCATAGAAAAACATAAATCATGACACTTATCATAAATCACTTAGAAATCATCATTTCATGATAACAATATACAACTCATGGCATAATTTCGTAATTTAAGAAATAAGACAATGAAGAAGTCATATATGTTTATCTTGTATAGCTCAAATCCCATAAATCCTTGATAAATTAATTTGCGTGTAAACTCACTTTGAAAAAATCATGAAATTCAATAGAAATTAAATCTTCGGACACAAGAACGAAAGAAGTGTTCTTGTTCAAAACCCCACATACCTTAATCGTTGAAATTGGATGAACTTTAGTGCTTTAGACTTTATCCACACTTGAAATAAATAATTCTTGAAGCCCACACTATGAGGAACTTAGTTCTTGAAGAAATTTTTAAGATTTATGGATGATTCTTGGAAGATTTATGTTCTTGATAAAACCCTAGATATATTATCTCAAGAGAATTAGAAGAGAGAATGATAGAATTAGGGTTTGGATAAGGATTCTCATATATATAGAGGCCTCCAAAAGATGGAAAAAGACCAAAATATCCTTGTAAAAACATCTCTAAATTGCTGGGAAAAAATAGCTGACGACATCTGTGACAAGCTGTCAGGCCCGTGATAGGCCGTCACGAATTATCATAACAAAAGGGTGGATTTTCTGACTTTCTTCCTTAAGGTGACTACATTTTATGACGGGCCGTCAGGCTTGTGACAAGTCGTCATAAAAGGTCGTCATGGATTTTTCAGGCTAACACACTGGAGTAAAATAAGCATAACTCTTCGCTCCGATATCAGATTTTGATGAAATGGGTATCGTTGGAAAGCTAATTCAATTATCTATCTTTTGGTAGGTAATGAGCTCAATAATTCATATTAAAATGGGAGATATTCTCATTTAAAGTTGACTATGCCAAAATCCTTCTTAAGAATTCAATCGGTAAAGAATGTTTTGATTCGCCCAATTATTAGGACATCTTTAAAGCCTTAATACACATCACTCTTGACTAGAAAACAACCAAAACACTACTATTTATTCATCATGAGCTTGATTTATGGTTGCACTATTGGTTAACAATGCTGATCGACTGAATGGTCTGAGTCTCAAACTTAGTATCTTTAACTCAAACCAAATGATAGATGCAACCCTTCGATATCAATTTCCTAGGTTTAAGATAGGATATGAAATGACTCTTGGGAGATACAAATTTTCTGAACCACTCAAAGGCTGGCTCAATGGGAAACTAAAACTTGACTTTATGCCTACGACAGTCTATAGACGCATAACAAGAGTGAAGCCAATCCATACCTAGAATAATGTCAAAATCAACCATGTCTAGCTCAATCAAATATGCAAACATGACTCTGTGAAACAAAGTAATAGGACACTTCTTATATACTTGCTTATAAAAAACAGGTTCACCTACTGAAGTAGAAACTAGAAAAGGCTCAGGAATCTTTTCACCATTGCTCTCAAAATTCACAGCCACTAACAGAGTAACATAAGAAAGACTTGACCCAGGGTACATCAACACATACACATCAAAATGAAATAAATGGAGCGTACCAGTAACAATATTTGGTGAATCCTCCTACTCCTAGCAGGGTGGTATAGCATAAAAATATTCTGTCACTGACCACCGAAAGTACTAGATGAAGCACCCTGAGGAGGAATAGGACAAACTAAAGGGGCTAGAGCACTAGTAGCCTGACTCTGGGAATGAATATCACGGCTTCCTTGTCTAGCCTATGGACAATCTCTGAGTATGTGGCCCAACTTGCCACAACCAAAAAACCTCTCTGCTCAGCCATACACTCTTTGGGATGCGTCCTACCACACTTAGCACATGGGGGATAGTTAGGTCTATTACTCACACTGTCCTGAGACCTGGACACAGTAGGTTTATTACCCTGCTCCTGCCTAACTCTGGATGCGGGAGCACTAGCTGATGATGCTGATGGCATAAAAGAACGGCTCTGAAACTGTGGGCGGATCCCTCCAGAAAATCTACTCTAACTATACCTCTGCTGCTTTGATCTAACTTTCTTATTCCCTCTCACTCTCTTTCTCTCTTTTTCACCTTGTCTGCTTTAATCTGCTGAGCATGTATCATTAATCTAGAAAGATCTATGTCGCTATTGAGCATAGCGAACCTACACTCTTTCACAATGTGACTCGATACGCTAGTTAAAAACTTACTCCTACTGGTCCTGGAATCAGCCATCATACCGGGAGCATACTTAGATAACAGGTTGAATTTAAAACAATACTCCTTAACTATCATGGACTCTTGTCTCAAGTTCATAAATTCTTCTAGTTTTACTTCCCTCAGCTTCAGGGGAAAGAATTGGTCTAAGAATGCATCCTGGAACAACTGCCAAGTCATGGGAGTGGCATCCTCCCCTTTACTCTCCCTCCACATCTCCACTCAATCATAAGCAATACCTTTCAAGCGATAGGAAGCTAGATCCACACTTTCTTTCTCTGTAACATACATAATTTAGATAATCTTTTTCACCTAATCAAGATACATCTGTGGGTCCTCACCTGCCATTGAACCATAAAACTCTGGCAGATTCATCCATATAAAATTACAAACCTGAGCTGCCGATGAATTACCTTCTTGCGAAGGTGGGACTATGGCCTGAACATTAGCCTGAGCATTGGTGGTAACTGCCTGGGCTAGCATCTGAAAAAGTGCTCGGAATTCGGCATGAGTCACCGTCTTATTTAAAGGATCAACGGGTTGAGGTCATTCATTATTTCTGCGAGCTCTATGAGGACGAATTTTCCATCATAAGAGAGCATGAATTAATAGTAGAGAGAAACAGTCGTAGGCACGATAGACATTTGAAAGAAAGAAATAACTTTTCCTAAAATATCCCGTAGCCTCACGCTCATAGATATGGTGCGCTACACACCGATGATCAAGACTCTATGTAATGCGGCTTTTCATACTCCCTAGGACTCTTTAAACCTTAGGCTCTGATACCAAGCTTGTAACGCCCCAAGATCCCATCCCAAAACGTCAACGGTGCTTACGGACACATGCGGTCTTAAGTTAACCCTCTGAGCCTGTCATCAGTTCTATAACTCACTATGACAACAATCAAGTTGTAATAAGGAAGATTAATCATGTCATGAATATAATGGAATACGAGGAAATACTATCCTGTACATTTAAAATACCAAAGTTCTGTACATACTGGTACTCTAGTCTGACAAAACCTCTGCTACATAAGACTAAGAAGCCACTGAGATAGATCCCCAACTAACTCGTACTGAACTGGAAATAAACCACCATCTACTATCAAGACAAAAATTAGGGACATAGGTCCTCGAACCATAAGGACTCACCAACTGTATAAATGTAGATAGAGGTACTTGAAGATCACTGTCACTGCTGAGACTGAGTACCTGAACCTACATCATGAGAAAACGTAGAACACAGAAGAGTATGGGAATTAGTACTTGGGAGTGTACTGAGTATGTGGGGGTGCAGGCAACATTTAAATAACATCATAAATGTATAAGAAAATCATGCATGCTGATAATAATAACTCTCATCGCTTGAGTTACGTGAAACATATTTTCCATAAATCATTAAAAATAACGCATGCTTCATAAATCTCATAAACCATTGGACTCAACTCAAACTCTTTGACTCATGACTTAGAGTGACCTAGTAACTCGTGGAACTTGGATTATTATAGACTTGGGAGTTTTTTATAACCAAAATAAACCATGTGAGCTTACATGGAGTCCAACGTCATGCCCACATTGGGGAGAGCTGTTTTATCCTTGCCATCAGAGTAGAACCTTAACTTTAGTGATCACTGTCTTGGCCTGCGGCCCTTAATCTTAATCCTACGATGGCATGTAGCTCTGGAGAAGTAAGATGTGCTGAACCCACACTTCTCGCTCAGTGCTAAATACTACTCCCAAACTTAAGCTCAGAGCGCATTATGGAATCCACCTTACTCAACTCAAGGGTCTGTCATGAGGACCAAAATATAAATATATATCTCATTTGTAAATCATAATCAACTTGTGGATACCTAACTCGACTCAATCTCAAAATAATCTTTCTCATCATCAAGTACATTTGCTTATCAAATCATATCAAGTATCAAAATCTTCAAGAAAACATCATAGAACTTGTTCTTGACTCTCAAGCTCAATATCAATATATATTCAATAGACAAACTTCTCATAGAAAAACATAAATCATGACACTTATCATAAATCACTTAGAAATCATCATTTCATGATAACAATATACAACTCATGGCATAAATTCTTAATTTAAGAAATAAGACAATGAAGTAGTCATATATGTCAATCTTGTATAGCTTAAATCTCATAAATCCTTGATAAATTAATTTGGGTGTAAACCCACTTTGCAAAGATCATGAAATTCAATAGAAATTAAATCTTTGGACACAAGAACGAAAGAAGTGTTCTTGTTCAAAACCCGACATACCTTAATCGTTGAAATTGGATGAACTTTAGTTCTTGAGACTTTATCCACACTTGAAATAAATAATTCTAGAATCCCACACTATGAGGAACTTGGTTCTTGAAGAAATTTTTAAGATTTATGGATGATTCTTGGAAGATTTAGGTTCTTGATAAAATCCTAGATATATTATCTCAAGAGAATTGGAAGAGAGAATGATAGAATTAGGGTTTGGATGAGGATTCTCATATATATAGAGGCCTCCAAAATATGGGAAAAGCCCAAAATATCCTTGCAAAAATGTCTCTAAATTGCTGGAAAAAAATAGCTGACGACATCCGTGAAAAGCCGTCAGGCTCGTGATAGGCCGTCACGAATTGTCATCTCAAAAGGGTGGATTTTGTGACTTTCTTCCTTAAGGTGACGACATTTTGTGATGGGCCGTCAAGCTTGTGACAAGTCGTCACAAAAGGCCGTCACGGATTTTCCAGGTTGAAACGCTGGAGTAAAATAAGCATAACTCTTCGCTCCAAAATCGGATTTTGATGAAATGGGTATCGTTGGAAAAATAATTCAATTATATATCTTTTGGTAGGTCATGAGCTCAATAATTCGTAGTAAAATTGGAGATATACTTATTTGAAGTTGACTATGCCAAAATCCTTCTCAAGAATTCAATCGGTAAAGAATGTTTTGATTCGCCCAATCGTTAGGACGTCTTTAAAGCCTTAATACACATCACCCTTGACCAAAAAACAACCAAAACCCTATTATTTATTTCTCATGAGCTTGATTCATGGTTGCACTATTTGTTAGAGTCTCAGGGTATTACAAGGGAGCAGTAATCGTCGAGTAAGACCCAGAGTTGCCTTCCTTCTTCTTAGGCCATTTTTCGCCATCTCTGCCACTCTATTATTGGCCATCACCCTGCCTAGATAATCTAAATTTCTTATGTGTCCTTCTCTTATCTCAGCCTACTTTTTTACTAACCTAGAAATATCTATGTCCTTGATCAACAAAGCAGCCTTACTCTCCAGGATCAACTCATGAGATAGTTCCAAAATGAACTTCCTCATTCGGACTGACATATTGGAAACCATCTCCAGAGCATACTGATATAACTTGTGAAACTTCACGGCATACTTCTTTGCATACATCCTACCCTACTTCAGATTGATAAATTCCTCAGCCTTAGCCTCCCTCAACTCCCAAGAAAAGAAGCCATCCAGAAAAGCATTAGAGAAATCCTTCCAAAGAGTTAACTCATCACCATCACCCCTTTTCTGATCCCATTTCTCATATCATTGGTACGCCAAGTCCTTCAGTTGATAGGTGGCAAACTCGACACCATCCACATTTATGACATATATAACACAAAAAAATTTCCCAATCTCATCCAGAAAATCCTAAGGATCCTCCTATACCTTAGCACTCGTAAAGGTTAGAGGACTTAATATCATGAACTGGCCAACCCTTATGGCCTCAGAATATAGAGTAGAAGATGCACCATGCTCATCCTGAGAAGTTATCAATTGAACCAAGATATGAATCAACTGACAAAACTTAACATTCATCACGTCAGCCTGAGGAGCTTGATGAGGACTCGAGGGAACCAATAAAACTCCATAACAATCAGGAAATAGACCCTTGGACCATGTCTAGACTGCATAAGTAGAATAGGTCCCATCAATATTTTCCATAGTTAGGATAAAGGAGTTTCAGTGAACATCAGATCATTGAGGTATGATCTGAAAAGAGAACAAATAGGAATTAAATGAGAATTCAGGACCTTAAACTCTACAGCTTGAAAATAAAACACAAGAAAGAGAAACATTCCTAAATGTATCATAGCCTCCACCTTATTAGCGCGGCGCACTACACAACCTTAAAAGATACCTTATTTGACATGGATTAGTAGACTCCTAAGTAACCGTGAACCTAGGGCTCTGATACCAATATGCCACGACCTGAACCAGGGTCTGGTTATGTCGGGTGCCTCAAGCCCCACCCAAGATTATATACCACCCCCAGTACCTAACCATTACTGCTCTACACCTAATTTCAGATAAATTTTAAATATATATATAACAAGATAGAATAGACCAATCATAAATAAAATACATCCAAATGGTGTCAGCTCCAATACCAATCCAATACCAAGGCTGACACCATAACCAACATTGCCCATTCTTATAGTAGCCACACAAAGCCTTTATCCAAAAGTAAAACAAACCCAGTTGGGACATGCCCTGACTATAGCCAAAACCATTGTCTAAGAAATAACAAAAGTATGTAGAGAAATTCATAACATGAAATAGAGTCTTATGGAGTATTGAAGCTCACCACTTTAATCCAAAAAAGTTATTCCTAAATCCAGTCAATGAGCAGTAAGAGTAGTATGGCCGGTTCTTGAATTACGTGGGGATACAGCTCCCAAAGACGGGTTAGCCGGTGAATGCTAGCATCCACTCAAGAGTAAGGATAAAATAATGCCAACATATAAAACCAAGTATATATCCATATGCAATCATATTCATACATATATATATTCTGTGCCAAGAAATGGAACTGGGTTTAGCATGCATTTAAAACCTTTTAGCATGTTTGATGGAACAGCTTTCAGCTTTGAAGAAGACTCCAAATCTGACATCACACAGTTGAATGATATTGAGCATGCTATATTTGAGGTCGTCTACTAGATATACTTTAATACATTCACATAAGGAGTTTAACTTTATTGAGCCGACTTCGATCATGTTGCCTCAAGCGTTGTTACTAAATCTAAATGATCCCACCTTTATCTTCTTTGGTGAACAAAATTTTTAATCTTTCCAGTCATATATCTGGAACATCCATTATCGATGACCTATATTGCACTTTTATAGCTCTTGCAGACATATTCCTATAAAATAAGAAAATAAATTTTATTTTGGTACCCAAATGGTCTTGAGTCCTTATGGGTTATATGTACTCCCATTAGGCTTCCAAACCCACACATTTCTGGGCTTTTGCCTGCAGCTGTAAGATTTGTGTCCTTTCTATCCACAAATATAATAATAGGTTCTAGAGAAGAGAAAGAGGTCTTAGCTGATTTAAATGATATTGATGAGGAACTTAAGTTAGTTTTAAAAGAATTTGATCTCACGAAACTGTGACTTTGTGATTTTTTTAATGCTATTCAATTGCATTTTTACATCATCAAGATCTTTTTGAAGTAAGTCAATTTTAATTTGACATGCTTCAATTTCCCCTTGACAGTTTTTTTGTTCCTCTTCAAGTTTTTGTTTAAGTTGAGCTTCCCAATTTTTCTTCTCTTAAGCGGGTTTATTTTATTTATTTATGACTTCTTGAAGCTAATCAGTTATTATATATAAATTAGATTCAAGAATATTACAATTATGATAGTCGTATGGTCTTACCTCGCTAGATTCACCTTTTGCCATGAAGCACATATTAGCTGCTTCGATTTCTTCATCAGTTTCATCTTCATCACTCCAAGCTTCAAAATTCTGATTCTTTCTAGATGATCTTCTTCTTAATTCTAGATAGTTTTGTTTAAAGTGGCCAGGCCTTCCATAGTGATAATAGCAATTTTTGCTTCTAGTGAAATCAGTATTTTTGACTCCTTGGGATCTTTGTTGTATCTATCTCATGATTTTCCTTACTCCTCGATTTATGAAATCCATTCCTTCAGTATGTGCTTCTTCCAGAAAGTCCTCCTCTTTAGTTGGTGTGGTATTGAAGGCTATTGGTTTTTTCTTTCCTCCTTATGATACCTGTTGATATAATTTGTTCCTACGCAATGAGATTACCTCATAGCTCATCATATGTGATGTTGTAAAGATCTCCGTCTTCCAGAATGGTAGCTTTAGTTTCCCAAATTTTTAAGAGACTTCTAACCAGCTTATGGACTTGCAGGCTATGCAGATAGATCATCCCCAATGGTTTTATCTCCCATATGATTTTGTTGTGTTTGGAATACATTGTTTCAATGTTCTCCTTTTCATCCATTTTGAACAGCTCATGTTCGTTGACTAGGACAACTATCTTTGACTTTTTGACTTTGGTTGTTCCTTCATACGTTACCTCTGATTTATCCCATATCTCTTTTGCAGTCTCACAGGTTGATATATTATTGTATTCTTCTCCACTAACTACATAAAGAAGTAAACTTATAGCTCATACATTAGCTTTGATTACATCTTATTTTTATTTGGTGACCTCAAAGATTTCAAAGTCTTCTATATCGGTACTGCTCGATTCCTTGTCTTTGCCCTTCTTCTTCTCCTTGGGACCTGAAATTGGCTTTGGTCCCTTCTTGATGACATCCCATGCTTAGAAGTCGATTGATTGGATGAAAATTCTCAACCTGTTCTTCCAATAGGAGTAGTGTTGTCTGTTGAAGTACGGTGGACATGTAGAAGAGTGGCAATCTTAAAGAACAGCACTGGGAATTGATAGTTTGCCATTTGATCTTTGCTCACGTGCGGTTAAGCAACACTATTCGTGAGACTTGCTCTGATACCAATTGAAATTCAAGAGGGGGGTGAATTAAAAATTTCTATGAGTCGACTTTTAAGTTTTCACGATCGACTTATCTGTAAAGCAATACACTTGATAAAATAAATTAGATATAAATAAATAGACAAGAAAAAATCAACTTTAAAGTAAATACACGAAGATTTTTCTTGGTTTGGATTACCAATGTAGTGCCTACTTCTAGTCCACTTGGGTTTCAAAGTTTCCTTAGATCCATAAAAGTCGGGCTCGAGTACAATGATGATAGACAAGTTCTGAATACTTTTTTTGTTCTTCAAATCTTGTGACACGGCTTTAGTTTGTATTACAAAGTTGACTTGATCCTATTGTTAATATAACTTGCACGACCCGAACAAGGCCTTGGTTATATCAGGTGCCTCAAACCCCACCCGGGACCGAAGAACACCCCCAATACCTAACTATTACCGCTCTACACATTATGTCAAATGAATTTTGAATATATATATATATATATATATATATATATATCAAGATAGAATAGAACAATCATAAATCAAATACATCCAAATGGTGTCAGCCCCAATACAAATACCAATGCCAAGGATGGCACCAATACCGACACCGCCCATGCCTATTGTAGTCACACAAAGCCTCAATCCAAAAGTAAAATAACAATCGGTCGGGACATGCCCCCGACCATAGCCAAATCCAATGTCCAAGAAATAAGAAAGGTGTGTAGATAAATCTATAATATGAAATGAAGTCTTCCAGAGTATAAATGCTCACCACATCAATCCGACACAAGCTGTTCCCGAATCCAGTCAATGAGCAGAAGGAGTAGTATGGCTAATTCCTCGATCGCGTGGGGAAACATCGTCCAAAGATGGGTTATTGGGTGAACACTAGAATGCACTTAGGAGTAAGGATAAAATAATGCCAATATTTAAAACTAAGTAAATATCTATGTGCAATCACATTCATACATATATATATATATATATTATTCCATGTCGAAAAAGGGAATCGGGTTTAGCATGCATTTAAAACCTTTAACCTGGATTTTTTTAGTTTAACCATCCTAAAACCACCCACGGGATATATGGGTCCAGTGTTACCCCCTGAACGGGCCCTAGTACGTGTAGCAGCACGAATCAAAGATATCACAGGGGCCGGGGATTCCGGTGTACCCTTCACCTTTCATGATACTTATATACGAGTATAGCTTAGGGGATTCTCTTGTACCCCACAAGTATATGATCACCATGAACAATCCTCATATTAGCAAACATGAGTTTCCAGTATCCGTCGAGCGGACTCATACCTTCATGGTTAGCTATCACAACTCACAATTATTGCCCAATTAAACCTTTAGCACCTGATCAAACCACCAATTTCATGAGTTAATTACCAAGGCCTTATGAATTGGTATCATCATACCGACTATAGCTTGCAAGGAATGTCATGAGCCAATGCTTAGGGATTCCTATGTAACCCGTAGTTTCCATTATTAAAATTACTTAGGGGATTACCGTATACCCTACAAGGTTTTTTGCTTAAACCAAATCCATGGCCATCAAGGTTTTACCATTTAATGATTTAAACCATCCAAACCAACTTTAAGTTCTATTACCATATTATGCATTGTAAAGTTTTCAATGAAAGTCTAACTATGTAATAAAACCATTCTCATAGGCATTTTATCAAACATGTTGAGGGAATATAAGTTTCCAAAACCAAAACCAAGTACCAATTGACCATTCCCATGAAACTACAAGTACAAACCATAAATATAACATGAAACACCATAAGTAAATCATGGGAAAACATTGACCAACTATTTAATACAAAATTCCCCAACACATATTTCAAAACCCAAAAAAATATCACAATTATGTCATGAAAACCATTAATTAAACATTCCTTTAGTTGAACTAACAATGAGGGAGGAGTAACATGCCATAGATAGCAAAGAAGACGGAGAGAAACCACCCTTTAGAGACTTAATTGCTTGCTTTGGAGAAAACCCTAGCTTTTTGAACTAAGAACATGAGAGATTTGAGAGTGCTTAGAGTATGTTTGATTGAGAATATTAAGTTAAGTAAACCTCAAAAGTGTTTTTAAGTCATGGGGATAAAAGAAGTTAAGAGGAGAAATGTCTATAATACCCCAACTTAAACTGTAAAAATCCTTGTAGGTGGGTATGGTTGGAAGCCTCACTCATACCCATATCAAACGTTTGGTACCATTTAGTTGTACCATAATAGTATATTGGACACCACATTCTATCCAATATATGACTCATTGCCCCAAGTCGTACCTTAACTATACGACTCGTATGGTCTCAACCATACCTAAGATAGAATCTAATGGAATCAACACTAGACAACATATGACTTCTCACTATGACTCATAACCTATTGTTACAACTCTTAGTGAGCCAATCTAATAACCAATCACCAACCATACGACTCATACCCACTAAGTCGTAACCGCACCAAAAACTCAATCACCCAATATTGAATACCTTACTAGTTGGTTCACCTGATACATACACTCATTATACAACAAATATGATGAGTTGTATGATCAACAATAGGCTTAAAACTCAAGAAATTTCAAGGACCAAAACTCAGGGTATTTCATAACTATTGTAAGCTTAGAAGTACAAAGCTTTGTAAGACTAAGATTGAGACACTTTGAGATTCTTTATTGAAGTTTTGTGATTTCTCTTGTCCTTTATTTTGGCCTTTATAGTCTTCTATCGCATCTGTTTCTTTTCTTTATAAGGAAACCCAAGGAATTTTTTCTCAATCAAGGATTTGGGTAGATTCCTTGATTAAGGGAGTTTGTACCTTATGGTATGTCCATATCCAATATTTCCATACTCGGTTCAATTTTCCTTTCTCATAGCCACACATGTCCATATCAGATATGTCCATGTAGATGGTGTGATCTTTTTTCCTTTGGTCTTTTCGTGAGGCACGTTCAATTATACTTTTGATTGTCTTATCCATCGACATATTTAGTTGATATGGTTCTTGTTGCCTTGTCTAATAAGATAATTAATTGATGTGACTCCATATTTAGCATTGTCTTCTTTGAGAGGATATTCCTAGCCTTTGTGCAAGACATCTTCCCATTACTAGAGATCTTCAATGTCCATAATGCGAGATATTCTCCAATCATTAGAAATCTTCAATATCCTAAAAATGTCCACTAATTATTTTGTTATTATTAAAATATAAAACATAAATATAGGAGGCTAACATTAGCCACTTTAGATTTAGCAAGGACTACACTAGACTCTACCTTATGGAACCGGTGAAATTACATGGAGTCCTTTTGACTATCATTTCAGATAGAGGTAATTAGCTTACCTATCAATTTTATAATACATTTCAAAAGGGTTTTTGTAAGGCCCTGGATTTTTGGTCCTTTAAAATTTATAAAATTTTATGCTCACTATCATGATAATGACTTACCCAATGAGTCATAGGGTAACTTGAGGGGTCATGTGACCCTAGTCATAAGGTGTCCATTGAATGGTGTTTGAGTTTTTGTCCTGACTATGACTTAGGGATATGAGTCATAAGGAGTCTTAAGGGTCATAGGGACCCGAGTTGTAACCGAATTAGAAAATAAGTGGCTAAGTTCTGCTCTGAGAACGAGTGGCTCACAATGACTCGTAAGGACTAGTTATAATTCGTTAGGTGTAACTCATAGGATGTGCAGTGTTTACCCAAATGGGTTAGGTACTGATTATGACTCGACCCTATGAGTCGTATGGTCCCATTATGAGTGGTACTAGTTGAGTCATAGGGTCACCAAGGTGTGGGTTTCCTAGGAACTTTCTTGGCTACGATTCAGGGTGTTGAGTCGTATAGTGACTAGTCATTTATGACTAAATTTTAGAATTTATTTTGAGGGTACTTTGGACAATTCCCTCCTTGACCAATAAAACCCCACATCTAGAAATCATTTAAGGGGGTTTTATTTTATCCTTAACGTACTCAAACACTTCCAAAGCTCTCTCAAATTCTCTCAAGCAACCATTCTTAGGGTTTTTAAGAATTAAGTCATTTAAGGGCTCAAGGGTTGAATTCATTCCATGAAAATTGGTATTTTAGGCATGTTACTCTTCCTTAATTATTAATTTGCTAAAATCATAAGTTTAAAAATGTTGTTCATGAGATACTGATGTTGATTTAGAAAACATAAGTTGAGGGTTTTTGTATAACTATTGTTTATGTGATATTTCATGTTTGTCCCTACATGGGTTAGGTTTAAATGGTGGTTTAATTTGAGTCATGGGAATGGTGAATGAACTAGGGATTTTGATTTCCCAAACTTATGACTTTTGAAGTGGCTATAACCCCAACCCCATATTGTGATATTGGTTTTAATTATGAGAAATATGGGAATTGAACTATTCTTGAACTACTGCATTATGATTTTGAATTGAACCTTATGGGGTCGTATGATTCCTCAAGCTAATGTAAAATTAAACCAAGGGGTTATAAATTCCCCCAGGTGAAGATAATTGGTATGGTATGTTGATGTTTGCCTAAATATGTATTGTGGTTCAATGAATGGGATTGTGTGATAAATGTTTTAATTAAGCTTTAATGAGGGTTGTATAGCTGAGTTGTGAAAGTGGTGGTCCCGAGAGACCCACAATGGAAACCACGATTGTCGATGCAGGGGTCTATATAATCGAGTGGTTTGAGTCACCCTTATTAATATCATATGATTGGGATGCTCGTGTCTCCTATATCTTATTACATGATTTAGTGCTCTTGCCACCTTGATATGTAGGTAGGTTTGAGTCCTTCATAGCGCATATATATAACCCCTAGTCTGTGAGACTACACGCACCCTGGCCTTGTAAGCTAGGTGAGAGTTGGGCATATATAGATAGTGGTTTCCTTTGTATGTTATGACAATTGAGCTACAAAACCTAGGCTAAAGTTTTAAAGTGCATGTTAAGCCTTTTTTCTATCCCGGCAGGTGATATATATATGTATATGCATTGGATTTCAATGATTTAAAGCTATTGATCATGTCATTAAATTATCCTTATCCCTGAGTTATATGCTAAAATTTACCTTGCTAACCTTCTTCAGACGTTGTATCCCCACATGATGCAAAAATTATCCATACTTCTACTCCTCCTACTTAGTGATTAGGATCCAGGATCGGTTCATGAGTTAACATTAAAGTGGTGTGCTTCTATAATTTAGAATTATATATGTCATATTTTGGTCTTTTATGTCTCAAACTATTTAGACTTATTTTTGCATATAGTCGGGGGCATGTCTTGATGCTTTATTGATATTTAATTTTTATAGAGGCTTTCTTTTGATTTCTATGGATTTGGGTGATATTAGTCGGTTGTGTTGGCCGATTATTGTTTTAATCATAGAAGTAACTTTATTCCTTTAAATTATCTTGCTATATATTTGAAACTCATCCAACATCAGGGATATTATATGGTTTTGTTAGGAGTAAGGGGTGATATTTGGTCCATGTGGGACTAGAGATACCCGTCACGGCCATGCCCTAGTTTGGGTCATGACAAAGATGGTATCAGAGCTTAGGTTTAGTGTTATTTGGTGTCCAAAAAATCCATGTCAAGTAAAGTCTCATTTATAGATTTGTAGCGTGTCGTACTTATAAAGGAAAGGCTATGAAACATTTACGAGTGTTTTCCTTTCTTATTGTTCTATTTCAAGCTATAAATTCTAAGGTCTTGAATCTCTCTAATCCCTATTTGTTCACCTTTCAAATCATGCCTCCAAGAAGATCTAATAACCATGGGAACTCTTCTGTCCCATCTAAGGACCACGTGGGTGGAAATCATTCTACTCCAAGAGTTCAGACCCGTTCTAGGGTCTTTTCTTATGATTGCCCTAATAGAACTCCACTAGTTTTCCTTATCCCTCCTCAGGCACCTCAGGATGTCATATCCAATGTTAAGTTTTGCCAGTCAATTATTTGCTTACCAAGTTAGTGGCCTCTCAAACTGACTATGTTGCTTCTGTTGCTCTATTATCTAAGGTCACTAGTGTAGGCCAAATTATAAGGTTGAGTCCTCCTAATTTCACTAGTCCTAAATTTGAGAAAGATTCTCAAAACTTTATTGTTGACATAGAAAAAATCTTTTCTGTGATGCATGCTATTGATGTAGAGGGTGTAGAGTTTGTTGATTATCAATTAAAGGATGTAGCATACCAATGATATGCAGAGTGGGAATAGCTTAGGGGTGATGATGTTGAGTTTGCTTTGTGGGATAACTTTTTTAGTGCTTTTCTTGATATTTTCTTTCCTCAAAAGTTAAGGAAGGCGAGGATTGAGGAATTCATGAATTTAAAACAAGGCAAGATATCAGTAAAAAAATATGCCTTGAAGTTTCATCATCTATCGTGTTATTCTCCAGAATTGGGGTCTAGTATAAGGGCTAGAATGACGAAGTTTGCCTCTAGGTTGTCCCATGAGTTGATCTTAGAAAGCAATGCTGACTTGTTGAACAAAGATATGGACATCTCTAGACTTGTGATGTATATGTAGCAAGTGGAAGAAAAAAAGAAGAAGCAAGAAGAGATAAGTGAAAGGTAGAATAAGAAGTTTTACTACTCGGATCAGGGTGGAGGTCAGTAATAAAGTGGTAGAGATGGTGGAAAATAGCCTAATAAGAAGTGGACAATTCTTGTTTCTACTCTATGGTAAGGACTCTTTATCTAAATCCATTGAGTGATCGTTATTCTCAGAATAATAGTGGATTTAGAGCACTGGGATCCTAACCTCAGGCTAGTGGGGCTCAGTTATCTCTATTGTATCCTCTTTGCAGATTCTGTGGTCAGGTACACCTAGTGTTTGCAAAAAAAAGAGGAACAAGTTCTTTAAATATGGTCAGATTGGTCATATACAGAGGGATTATCCTTCTAAGGTTGCTTCTGGGGTAAATAAGATTCATGTTGCTACTTTACCGGCTCCTGCATGAAAAGGATTCTGAGACATCCCCCGATACTATTATTGGTATGCCTAAACTCTTCTCTCGTGATGTATATTGTCTACTTGTTCCCAGTCTACTCTCTCTTTTGTGACCCCTTATGTGGCTATTCATTTTTGTTTTGGTCCTGAGTGTTCTTTGGATCTTCTTTTGTGTCCACTTTGATGGGTGACTCCATTGAGTCTAGAAGGGTCTCTAGGGGTTATGTGATGTTAGTCCATGGTAGGAAGACTTTGATGTATCTAATAGAGTGGGACATTGTAGATTTTGATGTGATTTTTGGGATAGATTTGTTCCATTCGTGCTATGCGTCTTTGGATTGTAGGACTCATAAGGTTAATTTCCATTTCACAAATGAGGTAGTGATTGAATGGGAAGGTAGGTCCCTAGCGCCTAAGAGAAGGTTCATTTCGAATATTAGAGCCCAAAATTTGGTTTCTAAAGGGTACCTCTATCACTTAGTATATGTTAAGAATTCTAGATCTGAAGGTCCGTCCTTCTTTACAAACTTTCCCTGTGGTCTTTGAATTTCTCGAGGTGTTCCCTGATGATCTTTCGGGTGTTTCCCCGACAAGGAAATTAATTTTGAAATTAATCTTCTTCCAGACACTCGTCCTATTTCTATCTCTTCTTATAGAATGGCTTCGGCCGAGTTGGAAGAACTCAAGAAACAGTTGAATGATCTTCTTGACAAGGGTTTTATTTACCCTAATATGTCTCCGTGGGGTGCTCCAATTCTTTTTGTGCATAAGAAGGATGGATCCATTCGGATGTGTATTAATTACCTCTAATTAAATAACGTGACCGTGAAGAATAAGTATCCGCTTCCAAGGATTGATGATCTATTCGGTCATCTTAAGGGTGCTAAGTTCTTTTATAAGATTGATCTTCGGTCGAGTTACCTTCAATTGAAGATGAGGGAGGCGGATATCACTAAGACTGCCTTCCAAACCTTATATGGTCATTTTGAGTTTTTGGTGATGTCCTTTAGTTTGTCCAATGCCCTAATAATATTTATGGATCTTATAAATCGGGTTTTCCGTTAGTTCTTGGATTTGTTCATGATTGTCTATATCGATGATATTTTGGTATATTCTAAGAGCGAGGCGGATCATGCCGATCAACTCTTCTTATGTTTCAAACCTCGAGAGATCAGCGGTTGTATGTAAAATTTTCTAAGTGTGAGTTTTGTCTGAATACTGTGACTTATCTGGGACAAGTTATTTTTAGTGAAGGTATCATGGTGGATCCGTAGAAGTTTGCAATTATTATAGAAGGTTTTTGGGGAGTTTATCTTCTATTGATGCCCCATTGACTAAGTTGACTCAGAAAAAGGTGAAATTTTTGTGGTCTAATGCCTGCAAGGGTAGTTTTGAGAAGCGAAAGGATAAGTTGACTTCTGCTCTGGACTTGACTCTCCTGAGGGCACTGATGGTTTATTTGTCTATGTGTTCTCAATATTGATGGGTTACGAGAAAGAATTTTGGTCGAAGCTCATGAGTTATGTTATAGTATTCATACCAATTCAAAGAACATGCTTCATGATCTTAAGGAAATTTATTAATGGAACAACATGAAGCAGGATGTAGCTAATTTTATAGCTAAGTGCATGGTGTGTTAGCAAGTGAAGGTGGAGCACTTGAGGCCTGGTGGGTTAACTCAAGAGATTAAAATGTTGGTATGGAAATAGAAGATAATTATATGGATTTTATTATGGGTCTTCCATGGTCTTACCAGTATTTTGGTTCGATTTGGGTCATCGTGGATAGGATGACTAAGTGTGTTCACTTCTTCTCTGTGAGCACAAATTACTCTTCTGAGGATTATGCCAAGTTGTTCATTGATAAAATCATAAAGTAGCGTGGTACTCCTATCTCTATCATATCTGATTGGGGTACCCAGTTGTCCTCTCACTTTTAAAGCCTATTCTAGTAAAGTTTTGGGAATAAGGTATCCCTTAGTATCATTTTCCACCCACAGATAGGTAGGCAACTGAGAGGGACAACTTAGGCCTTGGAAGATATGCTTCAGGATTAGTAGAAGGAAATGGGTCTCTTATTGGGTGGTTTGAGGTTCATGAGAATAAGTTATTTGGCCCTGATTTGGTCCATTAAGCCATGGAGAAAGTGAAGGTGATTTGGGATAGACTTAAGACTCCCCAAATTAGCCAAAAGTCCTATGTGGATGTAAGGCGAAGGGGTTTAGAGTTCAGTGTCGGTGATGGCGTGTTCTTTAAGGTGGCCCCCATGAAAGGAGTGATTCTATTTGGCAAGAAGTGGAAACTCATTGCTCATTATATCGATCTGTACTTAGTTTTGAAGAGGGTTGGTAATGTAGCATATGAATTAGAGTTGCCTTCTAGCTTGAGCTCCATTCATCCAGTGTTTCATGTTGAGAAAGTGTGTGGGTGATCCGTTAATGGTTGTTCCTTTTGAGGAGGTAGGTAGTTTGGATTCCTTGTCTTATAAGGAAGTCCTTGTTGAGATTTTGGATCGACAAGTTTGTTAGTTCCGGACGAAGGATCTGGTTGTGGTGAAGGTTCTTTGGAGGAACCAAAAGGTTGAGGAAGCTACTTGGGAAGCCGATGAGGATATGAAGTCAAAGTATTCGTTCTTATTTCTTATTACAGATAATTGTGCTTGAGGTATGTGTATTCCTTAAGATCTTTGTTTTCTGTCTTCATTAAAGGTAAGTGTGATTGTATGTGAAGTCAAATCGTGCTAATAAATGCCTTATCCTAGTATTCAGAATGATCCTAAGGGGGGAGTATGTAACACCCCATGTTTTTGGTCCTTGAAAATTTCAAATATTTTATCCTCACTGTATTGACTAGACTTACCCCCATGAGTCATAGGGTGACTTGATGAGTCATGTGACCCTAGTCGTAAGGTATCCAGTGAATGGTGTTTCAATTACAATCCTGAGTACGGCTTAGGTATACGAGTCGAAGAGATTCTTGACGGGTCCTAGGGACCCAAGTCGTAACCAAAATAGAAAATAAGTGTCTAAGTTCTACTCTGAATACGAATGGCTCGTTATGAGTCGTAAGGAGTTGTTATGTCTCATTAGGTGCAAATCATCAGATGTCCAGTGTTTATCCAAATGGGTTCTATGTTGATTATGATTGGACCTACGAGTCATAGGGTCCCATTACGAGTTGTACTGGTTAAGTCATAGGGTCACTAGTGTGTAGGTGTCCTGGGAACTTTCTTGAATATGAAGTAGGGTGACAAGTCGTATAGTGACCCATAATCATTAACGACTAAATTTCAGCTTTTATTTTAAGGGCACTTTGGACAGTTCCCTCCTTGTCAAATTAAAACCCTACGTCCAAAAGCACTTAAGGAGGTTATATTTCAACCTTAACGTACTTAAACCCATCCAAAGCTCTCTTAAATTCTCTCAAGCAGCCATACTGAGGGTCCTTAAGAAATAGGTCATCCAAGGGCTCAAGGGTTGATTCCTTCTGTGAAACTTGGTATTTCATGCATGTTACTCTTCCCATATTATTAATTTGCTAAAAACATAAGTTTTAATGTGTTGTTCATGAGATATTGATATTGATTTTGAATACATGGGTTGAGGTTTTTTGTATAACTATTATTTATGTGATGTTTCATGTTTGTCCCTGCATGTGTTAGGTTTAAATAGTGGTTTTAAAGTAAATTTGATGCATGGGAAGGGTGAATGAACAAGGGACTTTGATTTCCCAAACCTGTGACTTTTGAAGTGGTTATGACCCCAACCCCGTATTGGGAAATTGGTTTTAATTATGAGAAATATGAAAATGAACTTTTCTTGAACTATTGCATTATGATTTTGAATTGAACCTTATGGGGTTGTGTAATTCCTAAATCCAATGTTAAATTGAACCAAAGAAGTTGTGAATTTCCCCAAGTGAAGATAATTAGTGTGGCATATTGATGTTACCTTGCAAGTGTAGTTGGTATGATGATACCCACAATGTATGCCTAAATGTGTATTGTGGTTCAATGAATGGGATTATGTGATAAATATTTTAATTAGAGTTGTGTAGCTGAGTCATGAAAGTGGTGGTCCTGAGGGACCCACACAGGAAACCGCAATTACCGATTGAGGGGTCTATATGATCGGGTGGTTTGAGTCCTCTTTTTTAATATCATTTGATAGGGATGTTCGAGTCCCCCACATCTTATTACATGATTTTGGTACTTGTGTCACCTTGATATGTAGGGAGGTTCGAGTCCCCCATAGTGAAAATATATACCATCTGGTTTATGCACCAATAGGTATTGGGGCCCTGCCAGCTAGGGGAGAGCTAGGCCCATATAGCCTGTGGGTGCCTTTGTATGTTATGACGGTTGAACTACACAACCCAGGCTAAAGTTTTAAAGTGCATGTTAAGCCTTTTCCCTATCCAAGCATGTGATATATATATATATATATATGCATTGATTATGTGCATTGGATTTAAATGATTTGAAACTTTGTATCATGGAATTATATTATCTTTATCTCTGAGTTACATGCTAGTGTTCAGCCTGCTAATTGTCTTTGGATATTGTATCCCCTAGCAATGCAGGAACTAGCATACTTCTACTCCTCCTGCTCAGTGATTAGGATCCAAGATAGTTTTGTGAGTTGACATGGAAGTGGTGAAATTTCATACTTTAGAAGTCTAAATTTCATGTTTGGATCTTTTATGTTTCAGACTGTTTAGGTTTGTTTTTTGCTATAGTCAGGGGCATGTCCTGATGCTTTATTGTTATTTAGTTTTGGTAGAGGAATTATTTGGATTACTATGGACTTGGGTTTCAGTCGATTGTGTTGGCCAGTTATTGATTTTGATCATAGAAGTATCTTTTATTCCTTTGAATTATCTTGTTCTATTTTCGGAATTCATTCGACGTCAGGGATCTCGTGTGGTTTAGTTATGTGCAGGGGGTTGAGATACCCGTCATAGCCAGGCCCTAGTTTGGGTTGTGACAGTCTTGGTACCCTAGTTCATCTTAATATAGCTTTACACCCGCATATAGATGGTCAGGCAGAAAGGACCATTCAGACCTTAGAGGATATGTTGAGGCTATGTGTAATTGATTTCTAAGGTAGTTGGGATGATCAGTTTTCTTTGATTGAGTTTGCTTATAATAACAATTATCATTCCAGAATTTAGATGGACTATTTAATGCACGTTATGGTACGACATGTAGATCTCCTGTTGGATGGTCTGAATTTGGTGAAGCTACATTGATAGGGCCAGACTCAGTCCACGATACTATGGAGAAATTTCAGCTAATTAGAGAGAGGTTAAAAATAATCAAAGTAAAAATTCCAATGCAGAGATGAGAATAAGAAAACTTGATTTTAATATTGGTGATTTTATCTAAGTAAAAGTTTCACCAGTGAAAGGAGTGAAGAGATTTGGTTAGAAAGGAAACATCAGTCCCCACTATATTTGTCCTTATAAGATTGTTGATCATTTTTTGCGATGTATCCTATGAGTTAGATTTGCATGCGGACTTAGCATCAACGTTTCTAGCCTTCCATGTCTTTTTGTTAAAGAAATTCATTGACGATCCCACATGATTTTTTCCTTTAGAGTGTGTTGGTGTGAAAGATAGCCACTCTTATGAAGAGGTTCTTGTTTAGATCCTTGATCGTCGGGTTCTTGATTTGAGAAATAAGGAGGTATCTATGGTAAAGTTTCTTTGGAGAACATGAGTTTAATATTGGTGATTTTATCTACGTAAAAGTTTCGCGTATGAAAGGAGTGAAGAGATTTGGTTAGAAAGGAAATATCAGTCCCCACTATATTTGTCCTTATAAGATTGTTGGTCATTTTGGCAATGTAGCCTATGAGTTATATTTGCCTGCAGAGGTGTTTCTAGTCTTCCATGTCTTTTTGTTAAAGAAATGCATTGGTGATCCCACATCAGTTGTGCCTTTAGAGTGTATGGGTGTGAAAGATAGTCTCTCTTATGAAGAGGTTCTTGTTTAGATCCTTGACCGTCAGGTTCTTGATTTGAGAAATAGGGTCTCTAGGGTAAAGTTTCTCTGGTGAAACCAGTCGATTGAGAGAACTACTTAGGAAATAGAGGCAAATATGATGACCAAGTACCCCCACCCCTTCCTTTCAAACTCAATTCCAGGTTGAGGTAATAGTTTCCCCTTAATTAGTTAATTCTTTCTAGTTCATGTCACCAGCTAGTCTTAGGCCATAACATGCTTCAAAAGTTTGGTTCAGTCTATGTTTCAATTACCGACTAAGTTATCATGTCAGTGTTCAACTCTTAGAAGATCAATATGGGAATTTCAGGTATAGATAGTGTGAAAGGGTTCCAATAATATCAGAAGAAGTGGTGAAGCTAGTCTGGGAATTACAACTCTTTCCCCTAACTTTTCAGCTTAGTTAGTTTTCATTTGGGGACGAATGAACCCAAGGGGGAGATATTATAACACCCCAATAATTCAATTTAACATTATAACCATGCTTCAAGCACATGTAGGATAAAACATTAAAGATAATATGAGACTACTTGAATAAAGTCAGGCCAGACACAAAATATAACAGAGTGAAATTTTAATAAATAAAATAGAATCTTAAAATCTGGTATCATAAGTTTTAAAGCATAGCATCTAATACAACTCAGCAACACAGAAGTAAGAATATTTGTTTATGAAAAATAAGTAAAGACATCTAAAATAGGTAAGAGAATATTTGGAGTCAGCTTTCAAGCCCTAGAGCAGGCTCGTACCTTGATCACCACTCAAATAAGTCTGAAATCAATTGTTGTAAGTCGTAGTAATGCTAGGATCAACACCAAAAGGGTACAGTGGGGGTGGGTGTAGTGTACTTGTACTTAGTAGGTATTATAGGTTGACTAAGCAAAGCAGAAAATAAGATAAGTAAAAATATATTATAAGCACATTACCTACAAGTAGAAAAGACCCAAATGGTAGGTCACACTATATCCACTAACAGTTCTAAAATATAGAAGTACACAGTTATAAAAAAAACACATTTATAAAGAAAAATACACTGAAACTAAGCATAATTCAAGTAAACTAAAGAAAACAATCAAGTTACATATGCAAATGTGATGCAATGAAATGTGGATAGGATGAATGGTAAAATCCATTGCATGACTTTTCGTATACACCCACTGAGTTTACCAGGTAGGACTTTGGGGGTTTGCAACTCGTATACTTTATCTTAATCTGAAACTCAATCTGAACTCTCACCTCTCCCAATTGAGTTCACAGAGAGGGTTTTCATAAAAGTGTATCTTTTTTTAAAAAAAAAATAGTGTTTCTCAATGGAACTAGTATCTCATAAATGTATGTATATGTATGGAATGAGGATGTAATGCTCACAATTAATCCAATATGATAATATCCAATTCATCCAACATGTATATATATACAAATGAGCCCAGCAATAAACTCAGTATGCCCATAATTCATGTTATCAACTCCAATTAGGCACCATCAAATTAAATATGCATGCAAGACATCATTAATATCATATCAACATCTAACTCGGGTATTTTTATTATGATAAAACTAATAAATTCTCCAATACGGCCTATATTATCAAAATAAGGCCTTGCGCAGGCATCATATCTAGAATAAAGGTATTCCAATGAATATCATAGACCAGTAATGTGAAATAAAGGCCCCACGTGGGAAATACACAACATTAGATATAATAAACCAACAATAACAAAATATAGGCCCCCATATGGGCATGCAAAAAGAAAAATAATCTTCTAATATCAACCCCATAATTATTTTCCCCAACCTATAGCATGCATTAAATATTTACAAAATACTCAGCTCAGTCTGAAAGAAGTTAAGTCCTAACCTAACTCGAAACAATAAAACCCTTGTCTAAATTTCTTTAAAAAAAACTTACCTTTAGGAACAATCTCATAATCTCCAATAATATTCAATTAAATCATATACGCGTTAAAAGAAAGTTAACGACATCCGCAATGCCCATATTTGGGTTGGATCCAAAATGGGTTCCAAGAATGAGTTCAAAATAAAGAGGGTAAACTTGGAATTTTGTTGTAGAACTATATTTTCTAGGGTTATAAAATTCTACAGGATAAAACCCACACAAAAATGAGTTTAAAATGATGTCCAAATTGAAGAAAATCCCTTTTTAAACGTTATAGGTAATTCCATTTTGATATTGTGACTTAGAGGTGTTTTAGATGATATAATCGATGAAAAATAATGGGAATAATAATTTGGAGTTTACTCAAGTTCAATTGATGAATCAATCCTCAAGAATCACCCAAACCCGAAGTTCAAAGGTCCAAAATACAAGAAAATATGAAAAAAAGTATATATACTGATTCAGCTTTAGCTGCATAAACGATCATCGCTTAAGTGATAGATGACCATTAAAACAGTCAGGCCTATGCAGCTAGGTTTCTAAAACAGTTTCCCTTTATGCTAAAGAACACCCGCTAAAGCAGTCAGATGTTCGCTTTAGCGGTAGGGGCTAGTCAGCTAAGACCTCAAAAGTAGTGTTTTACCACTTTAGTGGAAACCACTAAAGTGGTACTTTAGCCGATAAAACGGTTGCACCAGAAATTTTTCTAAGTTACAAAGTTATCGGTCAAATCCTGAGGATTTGTTGGAAGTCCTGTAAGTTCAAACTATGCTACTACACTAAATTTGACATTCCAAATTCTATGATGATATCAGATTTTTGAAAAAGGTTATTTTTTCAAAATTAACCCTCGGGACCCTTTTTTTACTATTTTCCAAATGAAATATTGAAATGAGATATATGTCATGACCAAGATTCTTAGGTCATGACGGCACCTACTATAAGCCACTAGTAGGTAAGCCAACCCGTAGTCCAAAACTGTAAGTAACAGACTACCAAGAGAAGTAAATATAGCAGACCAAACATGATAAAAGAGTAATACATATATGATTGTTCAAAAACCTGGTGGAATTAGTACAAGAGATTCTAATGCAATACGAGTACAAGGTCAACTACTAAATAAATTATAGATAAAACCCATCTTAGAATACAATATAGAGATTATTCTAAACCACGAGAAGGACAATGGTAGTACTCTAAAAGCTAAGAGCTCACCCCAAATCTCCGATCCATAGATACTCCAAATGACACACTACAACAATGGAAAAACCCATATAGGATTTGCAGGTTATAAAAGTATAGCATGAGTACCAAACACATGGTACTCAGTAGGCGATTGATGATGGAGATCCAAAGATAATACAAATATAGACAACTGAAAAGCATGAATGTAAACTATAAGAACCTATCCAGGAAGCTAGCATAATAAAGCTAGAGAGGCGGTAAGGATAAACTATCTTATGCTAGACGTATTCAAGAACTAAAACACTATACCATATATCACTGGCCAATATACCAACAAAGAGTAGAAGAAAAATATATAGTAGTATACAAGGCTAAATAATACATATACAATATGACTAAATAAAAGAAGAGCGGGATATATGATAATATTATATCTAGATATATGTATATACATATAGATATAAAAGGCTAACTTAAAGATAATAACCTAAGGTAGTTAATCTAGCATCTTAAGGCATCCTAATCAAGTTGAAAAGTAGTGCTGGCATAATCGGGGTCCCTAATCATAATGTCTAACCATGAGATAATTATCCATAATGCAATAACTGTAAAATAAAGTGATTAGAATCATACCTCCAACCTCAGCATCAGTCCATAAATAATCATCCACGAACTAACTAAAATAAAAATAATAAAGTAACTGGCTTTTTATTCAAAAGCAATACCTAACCGAGCCCCATAAACCAAAAGGATCAACCAACACACAACATATAATAGACAACACTCATAACCTGTAAGACCCGGTAATATCCTAGCTTAATTCAGCTCACTATTATATTTAAAAGGGATCCAAGAGTTAGAAAATTTCACTAAGTGATAGGACTTTGTCATTTCTAAATCCCCAAAAATTTGATAACAATATTTTTTACCTTCCCAACATCAAAAAGTTAATTTTTAAGTTGATTCATGATCAGTGTTGTCGAAATAACATCTTAGGTGAGTTTAGGAATTTTCAGAAAAGTGTAAGGGCACATTTGAAGACACAAAATATTGGAAACCCTGGAATAATCCCACGGTATGGGGCTCGATATGCTGTTGGGGGTGCCTGCAGTAGAGCCTATGACGCAGGGCGTAGACCACCGATCCAGAGCCCACGACACCCGGCTCAATGTCCACTCCTATTTTTCAGGCATTTGATTCCATTTTTCCAAGGGCAATTGGGTCTTTTCCCTACACCTAATTGATCCATATCACATAATTAAGGATCCCAAAAGAATTATTTGTCATCTTTTACTCAAAAATTCTCTCAAAATAAAGTAATTTTCTCTCAAGAACAAACCCTATCCTCCTTAAAATTCAAGCTCAAGCTTCAAGAAACCACCAAGATCTTTCACTAATTCATCAATTAAGGTATGTATGATGTTCATTCATGGGTCTTTTTCACCCATGGAGTACAAGAATACATTTTCAAGTTTAAAGCTATGATTGTTACATGTTATTATGAGTTATCTTCATGAAGTTATTATGAATCTTGATTATAAATTATGTTTACCATATGTTTTCATTGGAAATTATCCTTGACACATTTGAATGATGATGTTTGCATATTAAATCCTAAAACCATGATTTTTAGTATTTCAATTATGTTAGAATCACATGTTTTAGCTATTCTCAAACTTAAGCCTATGAATTTCAAGTGTTTGATAAAATGCCTAAATGATTGGACTTTGAACAATGACTACTTATTCAGTAGGCATAAGACGTTAGTAGCAGTTTCTAGGTTCCAGACCTAAAGCGCCATTGTATTTTTTAAGGGGTCCTCCATCAATTAGGCATGACACCCTGGTCCTTCAAGACATCAAATTAATGGATCCACACAACCAATGTTAAGTACCTGGGTTACGGTACTGACGCCCTTCCAGATGGGTTATAGGTTGGACCTTGATAGTACATTGGGGCATGTCGGTTATAGCTTGCTCCCATAGGCTTAGTTCAGTTTTCAGTACTGATCTTAGTTTCAGGTTTGCTTGACCATAGCATATAACTATCAGTTATTTTGTATCAGTATTTCAGTTTGTAGACTATATATGAATCATGTTTTATTCTTGGTCATACATTTTTGGATTTTTACAGCTTTTATACATCCATACTCAGTTACCTTATGCTATTCAGTTAGTTATTATCTCATATATATAACTCATACATTGTAGCCTAACCTCATGTCATATACCAGTATATTCATAGTACTGACCGCATACTTATTTTTTGTGTTATGATATCTTATATCATATGTTTGGATGCTCAGGTTCCCGATCGTACTTAGACATTCTAGGGCATCAACAGTGGTAACAGTGGTGATTCCTTATATATCGAGGACCATTTATGTTTATCTTAGTCTTTCAGCTCAGTAGTTAGTTGGAGTTAGTGGGGGCTTATCCTATCAACTCCATAGTCAGTTAAAGGTTTTTTGGACTATTTCAGATAGTTAGTCAGTACACAAATTGTTATTATCAGTCTTCTAAGTATTATTTTCAAATGTAATCAAAACTATAATTTTAATCATATGTTTTAGTATTTAAAATCTTATGGCATTTTTAGTTAAATTTTGTATATGTTATTTTATTATCTATTTTATTCAATGCTCACAGCAGGTACCAGCTCATGGGTTAGCTTGTGGTCTCTCTAGACTTTAAGAATCATATGGTGTCCAGGATGTATTTTTGGGGTATTACAAACTTAGTATTATAGCCTAAGGTTTTAAAGTATCCTAGGGAGTCTGAAAGCCACATTGAGTAGAGCCTTGTATATGGGTGTGAAGTGCACCACACTTATAGACAAGAGGCTACAAGGCGTTTTAGGAAAAGTGTCCCTTTTTTTAACATTCATGTCATGCGAAAGAGCATGATCTCTATTTAAAATCTCTTTTTAATTCAATTTTCCTTCCGTTTATAAAATATGCCTCCCAAAAAGACTAACGAAAGTAGAAACAATAATTAGCCTGTACCTTTGCCCATTAAGAAAGATCCCCTAAATGAGCATGTCTCTCATGCCCAGTTTAGAGCTATATTACTACTCTAGCCCATTCAGTAGATAGCTCTGAATAATCATACAGCTTTTATTCCAACCAACCCAGTGGCTAATTCTACCATTGCCAGGATTTGGGATTTCACTTGAATGAATCCTCATTTATTTTTTAGATCCAAGTCTAATGAGGATCCGCAGAAGTTCGTTGACATGGTTCAAAAGTTAACAGATATTACACGCATGACTTCTAGTGAGAGTGCAGAGTTAGCTGCTTACCAGTTACAGGATATACCTCACACCAGGTTTAAGCAGTGGAAGGGGGATAGAGGCGTAGATGCAAGGCCTATAGAATGGGAGAAGTTTGCTATAGCCTTTTTAGATAAAATCTTCTTTTTAGAGTTGAGGAAAGTTAAGTTGCTGGAGTTAATTAATTTAAATCAAAGTAGTATGAGTGTAAAGGAGAATTCACTTAAGTTTACTCAGTTGGCAAGGTATGCTCCTTATATGGTACCTGATAACAAGTCTAGGATGAGTTAGTTTGTCTCTGATGTAGCTGATAGCATAGTCAAGGAGTGTAGGACCGCGATGTTGATTAAGAATATGGAATTTTCTAGGTTGATGGTCCATGCTCAGCAGATTGAGAAACAGATGGCTAAGAAGAAAGAAAAAGAGAACAAGAGAACTAGAATAGGTAGTTTTAACTTTGCTCAGCCAAGGTTGGAAGGTGGTAACCATCCTTAAATCTTTTAGAAATCTTTCACCCCAATTCTGTCCTTAGCTTGTGCTTAAGTGCCAATGTTCAGAAATGGTAACCAGGATATGGCGCCAGGCTCTAAGACTCAGCGTAGTGTGAACAGTGGTCGAACTAATCTATTTTGGTAGAAGTATGGCATAAATAATCAAGGTGTGTATAGGGCTGGAAGTGATACATATGTTCTATATGGAAATCTAGGCCACATAATGAGGAAGTATTCTACAGGTGTATGGAAAGGTAGGAATGATCGCCAGCAAGGTCAGGATAACTCTTTAGCAGCGCCAGTAGGTTGCCTAAATCAGCAGGGTAAAACTTTCAGTGCCACCAGCGGTCAACGCCAGAATAGATTGTATGCTTCCATTCTCGTCAGGATTAGGAAAGTTCTCCTGATATGGTTATAGGTGCTTTACAGGTCTTTCATTTACATACTTATGCTTGGTCAGATCTCGAGGCTTTACTCTCTTTTAAAACCCCTTATATAGTTGTCAATTTTGGATTCAGTCTCAAAACCTTAGTAGAACCCTTCTAAGTATCTATCCCAATTGGTATCTCTATTGTAGCCAGGCAGGTATATGGGAACTGTCCGATTACAATATTCTAGAAAGTCACTTCAGTTGATCTTATAGAATTAGAGTTGACTAATTTTGATGTCATTCTTGGATGGATTGGCTCTAGTTATGGTATGCTTTAGTTTCTATAGAAATAGCATTGTTCAGTTTAATTTCCAAATGAATCAGTGATTGAATGGAAGGGTAGTACTTCAGTGCTTAGGGGTCGCTTGTTTCATACCTTAGAGTAAGAAAAATAATATCCAAAGGGTGTGTTTAGCATCTTGTTTGAGTCAAACACTCTAATTATGAGACTCTCAATCTCGAGTTAGTTTCAATAGTGAAAGAATTTCCAGATGTGTTCCCTGAAGACCTTCTTGGGGTTCCTCCCGAATGGGAAATTGACTTTGGAATAGACCTTCTTCAAGATACCCAACCTATCTCTATTCTACCCTATAGAATGGCTCTAGCTAAGCTTAAGGAGTTGAAATAACAGAAGAAATATCTCCTAGACAAGGCATTCATCAGACCTAGTATTTCCACATATGGCACTCCAGTCCTTTTTGTATGAAAGAAAGATGGTTCTATTAGAATGTGCATTGATTACCGTTAGCTGAGCAAAGTTACAATCAAGAATAAATATCCACTCCCCAGGATTGATGACTTGTTCGACCCACTTTAGGTTGCTAATTATTTCTCTAAGATAGACCTCAGATCCAATTATTATTAGATAAGAGTCAAAGAATATGACTTTCTAAAAATGGCTTTCAGAACTCGATATGATCACTTAGAGTTTCTACTTATGTCCATTGGTTTAAATAACGCTCCAGCAACTTTTATGTACTTGATGAACCGAGTGTCCAAATAGTACTTGGACATATTCATCATAGTCTTCGTTGATGATATTCTTCTCTATTCCCATAGTGAAAATGATCATGCAAACCACCACAAAATTGTATTGCAGACTCTTAGAGCCCATCAGCTATTTTCTAAATTTAGTAAGTTTAAGTTTTGGCTAAGATAAGTAGATTTCCTTAGCCATATTATTTTCGGTGATGGTATTAGAATTCATAATTAGAAGATCGAAGCAGTGAGAAACTAGCCCAGACCCATTTCTCCATCAGATACCAGGAATTTCTTGGGTTTGGCTGGCTATTATAGATGGTTTGTTGAAGGGTTTTCTTCTATTACATCCCCTATGTCCAGATTGACCCATAAGAAAGTCAAGTTTTAGTGGTTAGATTCCTTTGAGAAAAGTTTTAAGGAGTTAAAGACTCGGCTTACCTAAGCCCAGTTTTTACCTTGACACGTGGTTCTGATGGGTTTGTTGTTTACTGTGATACTTCCAGAGTTATCTTGGGTTGTGTTTTCATGCATAGAGCTAAGGTCATAGCCTATGCCTTTAGACAGCTTAAAACCCATGAAAAGAATTATCCTACCCATGATCTTGAGTAAGCAGTTGTTGTGTTTACCTTAAATATTTGGAGTCATCATTTGTATGGGGTTGATGTTGATGTGTTCACGGATCACAAAAGTTTACAGAATGTGTTTTCACAGAAAGATTTGAATCTTCATACGAGAAGGTGGTTATAATTATTAAAATATTATTATATGAGCATGTTAAGCAAGTTAAATATAGTGGCAGATGCTCTTAGTAGGTTGTTGATGAGTAGTGTTGCTCATGTTGAGAATGTTAAGCAGAAGATAGTTTAGGAGGTTCATCAGTTAGCTAGGTTAGGCGTTTTTTGGGTTGATTCAGCTGAGGGTAGTGTATGGGTTTAGAATAGTTTGGAGTCTTCTTTAGTTGCCAAAGTAAACAAACTGCAAGATAGGGATCCCAGTCTAGTTAAGTTAAAGAAGTCAATCAGACATCAGAAAGTAGAGGTTTTCTCCTAAGCGAGAGACGGTGTGTTGTGTTGTCAGGGTAGGCTATATGTACCATGTGTAGATGGCTTGAGATAGCAAATACTTACAGAAATGCATAGTGTGCGATACTCTAGTCACCCAGGATCCACTAAGATATATCGTGTCTTGCGGGAAATCTATTGGTGGAGTTGTATGAAGAGGGATTTTAAAGAGTTTGTAGTTAAGTGATCAAACTGTCAGTAGGTTAAGGTTGAGCACCATATGCCTAGTGGCACAATGCAGGAGTTCAGTATTCCCACTTGGAAGTGGAAAGAGAACATGGATTTTGTGACAGGGTTGCCCCGTTTGTGTCATCATCATGACTCGATTTGGGTTATTATAGATAGACTAACCAAATCATCCTATTTCTTACCAATTTATACTTCCTATATAGTCGAGGACTATGTCAAGCTCAATGATAAAGAGTTGGTTAGATTGCATGGAGTCCTATTTTCTATCATTTCAAATAGAAGTACTCAATTTACCTCTCACTTTTGTAAGGCTTTTTAGAAGGGTCTTGGTACCAAGTTCATCTCAGTACCACTTTTCACTCTCAGACAGATGGTCAGGAAGAGAGAACCATTCAGACTCTAGAGGAGATGTTAAGATCTTGTGTTATCGACTTTAAGGGTAGTTGGGATAATAATTTACCATAGATAGAATTTGCCAACAATAATAGTTATCATTCCAGTATTTAGATGGCTCCATTTGAGGCTTTCTATGGGAGAAGATGTAGATCTCCTATTAGTTGGTTTGAAGCAGGTGAGGTTGATTTGGTAAGGACAGATTCGATATTTAATGCAATAGAGAAGGTTCAGATGATTACGAAGAGGGTTAAGATAGAACAAAGCCATCAAAAATCCTATGCAGATATGCGTAGGAGAGATCTTGAGTTTGCAGTTGTGGATTTGGTGTATTTGAAAATCTTTCCCATGAAGGGAGTGATGAAATTTGGCAAAAAGGGGAAATTCAATCCTTGATATGTTGGCCCTTACAGGATCTTGAGTCATTATGGGAAGGTAGCGTATGAGCTTGAGTTGCCTGTAGATTTGGCATCAGTACATCCAGTGTTCCATGTTTCCTTGTTGAAGAAGTGTATTGGTGACCCAGTAGTAGTTGTTTCTTTAAAAAGAATAGATATACAGGACATCCTTTTTTTGAAAAAATCCAGTTGAGATCCCTAATCGTCAGATTCGTAGTCTAAGGAACAAATAAGTTTCCTTGGTCAAAGTCTTTTGGCGGAATCCGTCCGTTGAGGGAGCCACTTGGGAAGCAGAAGCATATATGTAAACCAAGTACCATCATCTTTATCTCTGCAGACTTAAACTCAACTTAAGGTAGTAGTTCTCTTTATATTTTCTCTTTCCAATTCTCAGTTCCAGCTATGTAATCATCTTCATGTCATCGTATGTATTCACGAATCAGATCAGTCATTCACCATATTTCAGCTTCAGTCATGTGATCATGTTTTCATTTATGCATATTCAATATGTAACCTCAGTTCCTCAGTTTTCTCAGCTTAATCTATCTTATTCGAGGACAAATGCTCCCAAGGGGGAGATATTGTAAGACCCCGTAAGATCCTAGCCCAATTCAGCTTACCGTTGTATGTAAAAGGGGTCTAAGAGTTAGAAAATTTCACTAAGTGTTAGGACTTTGTCATTTCTAAAGCCCCTAAACTTTGATGACTTTATTTTCGACCTTCCCATTATTGGAAAGTTAATTTGTAAGTTGATTCATGATCGGGGTTGTCGATAGAACATCTCAGGTAAGATTTGGAATTTTTGGACGAGCATTAGGGAATTTTTAGAGACGCAAAATAAACAGCCTATAGCATGAGGATTGCACCGGTGTTGGGGGTACCCGCAGCGCAGGTTTTAGACCACCGGTCTAGAGCCCTAACGCCCGGCTCATCGCCTGGCCCTGTTTTTTCATCTTTTGATTCCATTTTTTCAAGGTCAATTGGATCTTTTCCCTTTACCCAATTGATCAATAACACATGATTTAGGGTCCTAGAAGCATTATTTTTCATCATTTACTCAAAAAATCTCTCAAAAGAAAGCAATTCTCTCTCAAGAACAAACCCTAGACTCTTCAAAATTCAAGCTCAAGCTTTAAGAAACCACCAAGAACTTTCACTACTTCATTAATTAAGGTATGTGTGATGTTTATTCATGGGTCCTTTTCACCCATGGAGTCCAAGAATCCGTTTTCAAGTTTAAAGCCATGATTTTTACATGTTATTATGAGTTATCTTCATGAAGTTATTATGAATCTTGATTATAAATTATGTTTATCATGTGTTTTCATTGGAAATTATCCTTGACACGTTTGAATAATGATGTTTGCATGTTAAATCCTAAAACCATGATTTTTAGTAATTCAATTATGTTAGAATCACATGTTTTAACTATTCTCATGCTTAAGCCTATGAATTTCAAGTATTTGATGAAATTCCTAAATGATTGGACTTTGAATAATGACTACTTATTCAGTAGTCATGAGACTTTAGTAGCAGTTCCTAGGTTCCAGACCTAAAGCGTCATCATATTCTTTGAGGGATCCCCTGTAAATTAGGCATGACACCATGGTCCTTCAAGATATCATATTAGTGGATCCACACAGCCAATATTAAGTACCCGTTCGGTACTAACGCCCTTCCAGATGGGGTTATAGGTTGGACCCGGATAGTACATTAAGGCATGTCAGTTATAGTTTTCTCCCACAGTCTCAGTTCAGTATTCAGTACTGAGCTTAGTTTCAGGTTTGCTTAACCATACCATGCAACTATCAGTTATTTTGTATCAGTATTTCAGTTTATAGACTATATAAGAATTATGTTTTATTCTTGGTCATGCATTTTTGGATTTTTACAGCTTTTATGCATTCATACTCAGTACCTCATGCTATTTAGTCAGTTATTATCTCATGCATATAATCCGTACATTTCAGCCTAACCTCATCTCATATACTTGTATATTCAAAGTACTGACTGCATACTCATTTTTTGTGCTATAATGTCTTATATCATGGGTTTGGATTCTCAGGTTTCCGATTGTACTTAGATATTCCAGCGCATCAGTAGCAATAGCAGTGGTGAGTCCTCATATATTGAGGACCCTTTATGTTTATCTCAGTCTTTTAGCTTAGTAGTCAGTCGGAGTCAGTTGGGGGCTGGTCCCATCAACTCCATAATCAATTAAAGGCTTTTCAGATTATTTCAAACAGTTAGTTAGTTTACCAATTTTTATTATCAGTCTTCTCAGTATTGTTTTTAGACACATTCAGAACTATGATTTTAATCACATGTTTTAGTATTTAAAACCTTATGGCATTTTTAGTTAAATTTCACACATGTTATTTTATTATCTATTTTTTTAGTACTCACAGCAAGTACCAGCTCATGGGTTAGCTTGTGGTCTCTCGAGACTGTTAGAATTGTATGGCATCCAGGATGTATTTTCGGGGTGTTACAAACTTAATATCAGAGCCTAAGGTTTTAAAGTGTCCTAGGGTGTCTGAAAGCCACATTGAGTAGAGTCATGTGCATGAGTATGAAGCACGCCACACTTAAGGACAAGAGGCTACAAGGCGTTTTAGGAAAAGTGTCCCTTCTTTTAGTGTTCATGTCGTGCAAAAAGAGCATGATCTTAATTTAAAATCTTTTTATGATCCAATTTTCCTTCCGTTTATAGAATATGCCTCCCAAAAAGACTAACAGAAGAAGAAACAAGAATCAGCCCGCACCTCCGCTCATTCAGGAAGATCCCAAGAATGAGCATATCTCTCATGCCGATTTTAGAGCTACATTACTACTCTAGCCTATTCAGTAGCAGCTTAGAACAATCAGACAGCTACTATTCTAACCAACCGGTGGCTAATACAATCGTAGCCAGGATTCAGGATTTAACCTGAATGAATCCTCCTTTATTTTTGAGATCCAAGTCAAATGAGGATCCACAGAAGTTCGTTGACCTGGTTTAAAAGGTAACAGATATTATAGGTTTGACTTCTAGTGAGAGTGCAGAGTTGGCTGCTTACCAGTTACAGAATGTACCTCATACCTGGTTAAGCAGTGGAAGGGGGATAGAGGCATAGATGCAAGGCATTTAGAATAAGAGGAGTTTGCTTTGGAGTTAAGAGAAGCTAAGATTCTAGAGTTTATTAATTTGAAGTAGGGTAATATGAGTGTAAAGGAGAATTCTCTTAAGTTTACTCAGCTGGCAAGGTAGACTCCTCATGTTGTGTCTGATAACAGGTCTAGGGTGAGTTAGTTTGTCTCTGGTGTAGCTGATAGCATGGTCAAGGAGTGTAGAACCGCGATATTAACTAAGAAGATGGACTTATCTAGGTTGATGGTCCATGCTCAGCAGATTGAGAACTAGAAAGCTAATGAGAGAGAAAGAGAGAACAAGAGGACTAGAACAGGTAGGTTCAACTTTTCTCAGTAAAGATTGGAAGGTGGTAACCATCCTTAATTTTGTCAGAAATCTTCCACCCCATTTCTTTCCTTAGCTAGTGCTTCAGTGCCAATGTTGAGAAATGGTAACAATGATAGGGTGCCAAGCTCTAAGACTCAGGGTAGTATGAATAGTGGTTGGACTAATCCGCTTTGCTAGATATGTGGTAGAAATCATCAAGGTGTGTGTAGGGCTGGCAGTAATACATGTTTTCTAGATGGCAAGCTAGGCCACATAATGAGAGAGTGTCCGACAGGTATGTGGAAAGGTAGGAATGATTGCCAGTAGGGTCAGGCTAACTCTTCAGGAGCACCAATAGGTTGCCTAACTCAGCAAGGTGCCACTTCCAGTACCACCAGTGGTCAATGCCAGAATAGATTGTATGCCTCCAGCCCTGTCAGGATCAGAAATGTTCTCCTAAAATGGTTATAGGTACTTTATAGGTCTTTCATTTACATGTTAATGCTTTGTTAGATCCTGAGGCTTCACTCTCTTTTAAAACCCCTTATATGGTTGTCAATTTTGGAGTCAGTCCCAAAAACTTAGTAGAAGCCTTCTTAGTGTCTGTCCCAGTAGGTGTCTCTATTGTAGCCTGGCAGGTATACAAAAATTATCTAGTCACAATATCCTAGAAAATCACTTCAGTTGATCTTGTGGGGTTAGAGATGACTTATTTTGATGTCATTCTTTGCATGGATTGGCTCAACTCATGTTATGCTTCAGTTACCTGTAGAAATAGAGTTGTTCTATTTCGGTTTTAGAATGAACCAGTGATTGAATGGAAGGGTAGTACTTCAGTGCTTAGGGGTCAGCATATTTCGTACCTTAGAGCGAGAAAAACGATATCCAAGGGATGTGTTTACCATCTTGTTTGAGTCAAAGATTTTAATTCTTAGACTCCCAATCTTGAGTTAGTTTTAGTAGTGAGGGAATTTCCTGATGAGTTCCTTAAATAACTTCTCGGGGTTCCTCCCGAATAAAAAATTGACTTTGAAATAGTCCTTCTTCCAGATACCCTGCCTATCTCTACTCTGCCCTACAGAATGGATCCAGATGAGCTTAGGGAGTTGAAAGAACAACATCAATATCTCTTAGACAAGGCATTCATCATACCTAGTGTTTTCCCATGGGGAGCTCCAGTCCTTTTCATGTGAAAGAAAAATGGTTCTCTTAGAATGTGCATCGATTTTCGTTAGCTGAACAAAGTGACAATCAAGAATAAATATCCACTCCCCAAGATTGATGACTTGTTCAACCCACTTCAGGTTTCCAGTTATTTCTCTAAGATAGACCTCTGATCTGGCTATCATTAGTATAGAGTCAGAGAATGTGACATTCCTAAAATGGCTTTCAAAACTCGATATGGTCACTTTGAGTTTCTTGTTATGTCCTTTGGTCTAACTAATGCTCTATGTACTTTATGAACCGAGTGTTCAAACAGTACTTGGACATGTCCGTCATAGTCTTCATTGATGATATTCTTGTTTATTTTTGTAGTAAAAATAATCATGCAGACTACCTCAGAATTGTATTGTAGACTCTTAAAGCCCATCAGCTATTTGCTAAATTCAGTAACTGCAAGTTTTGGCTAAGATAAGTAGCTTTTCTTGGCCATATTATTTCTGGTGATGGTATTAGAATTGATCATCAAAATACCGAAGCAGTGATAAGTTGGCCCAGACTCATTTCTCCATCAGATACCAGGAGTTTCTTGGGTTTGGCAAGCTATTACAGATGGTTTGTTGAAGGGTTTTCTTCTATTGCATCCCTTATGTCCAGATTGACCCATAAGAAAGTCAAGTTTCAGTGGTCAGATTCCTTTGAGAAGAGTTTTTAGGAGTTGGAGACTCGGCTCACCTAAGCCCCAGTTTTGACCTTGACACATGGTTCTGATAGGTTTGTTGTTTATTGTGATACTTTCAGAGTTGGATTGGGTTGGGTTTTGATGCATAGAGATAAGTTCATAGCCTATTCCTCTAAACAGCTTAAACCCCATGAAAAGAATTATCCTACCCATGATCTTGAGTTGATAGTTGTTATGTTTGCCTTACAGATTTGGAGGCATTATTTGTATGGTGTTGATGTTGATAAGTTCACGGATCACAAAAGTTTACAGCATGTATTTTCACAGAAAGATTTGAATCTTCATCAGAGAAGGTGGTTATAATTATTGAAATATTATTATATGAGTGTGTTGAGAAAGGCAAATATAGTGGTAGATACCCTTAGTAGGTTGTCGATGAGTAGTGTTACTCATGTTGAGAATGTTAAGCGAAGTTAGTTCAGGAGGTTCATCAGTTGTCTAAGTTAGGCATTCATTTGGTTGATTCGGCTGAGGGTAGTGTATGGGTTTAGAATAGTTTGGAGTCTTCTTTGGTTTCTAAAGTGAAAGAAAAGCAAGATAGGGATGCCAGTCTAGTTATATTGAAGAAGTCAATCAGATATCAGAAATTAGAGGTTTTCTCCCAAGGGAGAGATGGTGTATTGCGTTGTCAAGGTAGGTTGTGTGTACCATATGTAGATAGTTTGAGACAGTAAATCCTTATAGAAGTTCATAGTGCGCGATACTCTATTCACACAGGAGCCACAAAGATGTATTGTGACTTGTGGGAAATCTATTGGTGAAATTATATGAAGAGAGATATTACAGAGTTTGCAGTTAACTGCTCGAACTGTCTGCAGGTTAAGGTTGAGCACCATAGGCCTGGTGGCATAATGCAGGAGTTCAGTATTCCCACCTGGAAGTGAGAAGAGGTGAACATGGATTTTGTGAGAGGGTTGCCCCATTCGCGTCGTCAGCATGACTCGATTTGGGTTATTATAGATAGAATGACCAAATCATCCCAATTCTTGCCAATTCATAGTTCCTATATAGCCGAGGACTATGTTAAGCTCTATGATAGAGAGTTGGTTAGATTGTATGGAGTCCCATTGTCTATTCTTTCAAATAGAGGTACTCACTTTACCTCTCACTTTTGCAAGGCTTTTTAGAAGGGTCTCGGTACCCAAGTTCATCTCAGAACTGCTTTTCAGCCTCAGACAGATGGTCAGGCAGAGAGAACTATTCAGACCCTAGAGGACATGTTAAGAGCTTGTGTTATTAACTTTAAAGGTAGTTGGGATAATTATTTACCATTGATAGACTTTGCCTACGATAACATTTATCACTCCAGTATTTAGATGGCTCCATTTAAGGCTCTCTATGGGAGAAGATGTAGATTTCCTATCGTTTGGTTTGAAGTAGGTGAGGTTGCTTTGGTAGGGACAAATTCGGTGTTTGAAGAAATAGAGAAGGTTCATATGATTACGGAGAGGCTTAAGACAGACCAAAACCATCACAAATCCTATACAGATGTGCGTAGGAGAGATCTTGAGTTTGTAGTTGGGGATTTGGTATATTTGAAAATCTTTCCCATGAAGGGAGTGAAAAGATTTAACAAGAAGGGGAAACTCAGTCCTCGATATATTGGCCCTTATAGGATCTTGAGTCATTATGGGAAGGTAGCGTATGAGCTTAAGTTGCCTGCAGATTTGGCATCAGTACATCTAGTGTTCCATGTTTCCCTGTTGAAGAAGTGTATTGGTGACCCAGCAGTAGTTGTTTCTTTAGAAAGTATAGATGTACTAGACAGTCTTTCTTACGAAAAAATTTAGTTGAGATCCTTGATCGTCAGATTAGTAGTCTAAGGAACAAGCAAGTTCCCTTGGTCAAAGTCCTTTGGAGGAATTAGTCCGTTGAGGGAGCCACTTGGGAAGCAGAAGCATATATGGAAACAAAGTATATTTTTATGAATGTGAATTTCTCACCTTTTCTACCTAATGTAGCAGGTCTCAACCTTGTATTCAAGGACCACAACAACTAAGACTGGACCCTAGTCGAGCTTCGACACAATGCATCGAATTTTGTTATTATTTAAATAAAATATACACAACTATCTTTTAAAACATGGATCGTTAGCAAATATATTTACCTTATCGACCCAATGAATATACAACTATCTTGAAAAACTTGACTCATTAGCCAATGTATTTACTTTACCTTATCTACCCAATTTTCATATATTTATGTCTCCCAACTTTTATACATACTTATAATTTAGCATTCAATTGATATCAAATTTTGAGTATTTACTTTATAACTTTAAAATACTCGAAACATAGTTGATGTTGTGCCCGTGCTAACACGGATTGTGTACCTCTAGTGGTGTTGTATAAAAGTGTCTTATCTTATTCTATTATGCAAAGCAAGAAGTGACAAAGCCTTCAACTAAAATTGGTGAGACGGTAGATGGGAAGCCTAAAGCTAAAGAAGCCAGCAAGGCAGGAGGTAAGACTACATAGGGAAGAAGTGGAAATAATTCAAATCTATGCATTTGAATTATTTATTAGCTAATTGGTGGGTGAGATTATATATATGTATGTATATGTAATGTGATTAGTGATGTATAAATTTCGACCAACAAAATTATTGCTTAATTAGAAATTGTGTATTAACATTTTATACCTAATGTTGTTTTTGTAAAATGTGGCCTGAACTATCAAATTTTAGACAATATTGCCACACTTCAAAAGTATGGCCTATTAATTAAATTGTGGCATATACCTAAAATGTGCTTACACTTTACAAGTGTTTTCATAGAAGATGTATAAAAGGCTATAATTTTGAAGTGTGACTAATAATAAAGAAAAAATCACGTTTTTAAGTGTTGTTATAGAGTTGTTATGCAAGGCTACGCTTGTGAAGCGTGCCTAATAACAAAGCAAAGACCACACTTGAAAGTGTAGCTTTATCACATAAAAGTATTGCTAATGAGATGTTGCAAAGCGTAGCCTTTGTATCTTAACGGCCACGCTTTTAAAATAAAATTAATATGACAACACTTGAAAAGTGTGGCCTAAAGTCAAAGGTTACGCCTTTTCAGGTCACCCCTAAAAAGTGTTGCCTAAAGTCCGAAAGCGTAACCTTTGATCAAAGGTCATACTTTCTGCTACTTTAGGGCACACTTTAAAGGTGACAATAGCACTAAAATGTTGTAGTGGACAAGTTATAATTAAACTAGTAATTTAATTTAGGCAGAATACATACGCAGGTCCCTTAAGTACGCACCATCTTTCACTTAGGCACCTTAAGTGAACATTATTCTATTTTGGCACCTCAAACGGCCTTCAAGTGTGCCACTTTGGCACCTTTTGCTGAATCATCAAATTTATATTTTGTGTGTGTATTACACGTGCCTGATGATGTGGAAAGTTACAAATAATATGCCGACACGTGTTATTTTTCTAAAAAATAATTTTTAAATCATTAATTAATTTTTTTTCAAAAAAAATCAATAATCACCCCTTTCCCCAATAATTAATTTTAAATAAAAAGTACTCAAATAATTTATAAATAATTAATTTAAATAAAAAATACCCCCTCCCCCTAACCTACCCACCCCACCAACCTTCTTCTTCAAACACCCCCCAGCCACCACCACCACCCCACCAGTCCACCCACCCCCGCCGCCTCTCCCACCCCACCCACCTACCCGCCACCCCACCTACCCCACCAGTCAATTTTTAATTTTTTTAATTGATTTTATTTGATTTTAATTTTTCTTCACGGATTTAACTTTATTTTTTAATTTCTTTCATCAATTTTGCTTCGATTTTCAATTTTCCTTCACTGGTTTTTCTTGATTTTTATGCTTCGATTTTAATTTTTTTTTATTGATTTTGTTTGAATTGAATTTTTCTTTACTGATTTAGCTTTATATTTAAGCATTCTTATTTCTTGATTTAATCATCCTTGTTTTTTTATTTCTTCTTTCATAAAAGAAGTAGGATTCTTGATTTAACCATTTTAGCATAAGGATGTGTTAAGGAAAAAAATGGTGGTAAGTTAATGGATTGAAGAAAGAAGAAGAAGAAAAGAGAAGAAAAATAAAAATTATGAAAATGCCACTAAAAATTATGAAAATGCAACCCAAATGCGCCTTCAATGCGTGCGTCACACGCACCTTGCAAACTCAGCAAAAAGTGTCAAAATGACATACTTTATACCTACTTGAGGTGCCAAAATGGAACAATGTTCACTTGAGGTGCCTAAGTGAAAAATGACAGGGGTTGCGTATGAATTTTTCCATTTAATTTACCATTACAAATACACCACAAAAAGAGTAACAAAAAGTAAAGAGTGGTCTTTTTCTTCTCGCTTTTATGTCCAAAGTGTTCTTTGGATTATTCCAAGGGTTTCTATAGACTTTAGGAAGTAATAACAAGCCAAAGGATATGAAGTGAATAAAACATAGATATAAAAGTTAAGAAAAGATAGAAGAAAGAAATGGATGGTTGAAAAAGCCCCGAAGACCCACCCTTTTTATACTCTTACATGCCCTACCATCTATTTTTTCTTCCAATGCTTCCTTATTCCTCCACATCTTTGCCCTTATTTGTCTCATTGCAACAAGCAAGAATTGATGAACCAAAGATACCTTATAATTGTTAGGGTAGATATTATTTTGGCTAATTTTGAAGAAGGAAAGGATTACATAATTTAAACATTACAAATTTTAAATTTGGGTGTTAAAATTTTAATCTTTAAAATAAAATAGTTACTTCATCATGATTATCATTCATTTTTTAACATGAACTTATACTTTCTTGGTTCATAAAGAATATCACACACATATAAGGTGCATTATAGAAAATATAATTATTATTATTAAATTAAGACATACTTTATCTAAAGAATATCACACACATATAAGGTGCATTATAGAAAATATCATTATTATTATTAAATTAAGACGTACTTTATCTAATATAGTAATTGTTTTGGATGAGATGGTTTAATTATCCTGAAATCGCGTATTATATATGAATTGTGCCGAACTATACTGGACGAATTCAACATAGTTATATGTGCTACAAATTGTAGCTAGGTTGAGGATGGTAACATGCATTCAACTTACGGTAGTGCCAAGGGTGCGGGAATAAAAGAAAGCCCGTCATGTGACCTTTGAGATAATGATGCAATTACGACAATACACAATGCTCCCTCTCCACTCCTTTAGTCTTTTTAATCCCCACCCTCACCCCCACCCATTCACCCACAAAAAATTGGAGCCTTGAATTAAGAGGGGTAAATAAGTTTTTTAATTAAGCAAAATCTTATAAATTTTAAAAATTAGATAAAAAGGATAAAAGAAAAAATTAATTTTCTTTAAAATATTTTTGCTTCTACAATTTTACAAAGTTATTCGATAACTATGTGAAGTTATTCCCCTATTTAGATAGGTATTGAAATAACTAATCAATTGTTAAAAAACTATCTTAATTATTTAAATAATTTTATTTTTTTAACATAATAATATCGTGAGCCTATTTATTCTTTTTTTTTAATTAAAGACGACAGAGTCTACAGGTTCATTTTTCTCGGTCAAATTAGCTTCTCACCCACCCTCTAATCTTTTCAAATATTCTCTCTCCAATAATATCTGCTTATTAATCCGGGGAAAAATCAAAGAGGGCTAAAATGAAGCTCTGAGCAAGTGAAGGGCAAAAAAAAAAAAGAAACTGTCTAAGGATAACAATAGAGAAAGTTCTATTTCTATATAACAAAACAAAAAAGAGGAAATTATACACTAATTTGTTTTAAGCATAGTGCAAGAAGAAGTCCCCAACTGAGGAGAAGTCGTTATTGAAGTCCCTCCCCTATTCAAGAAAAAAGAAAAAGCTTTTTCTTTATCAGAAGAAAAATAAAGTAAATGTGACAGACTGTAGAAGAAGTATTAGTATAGTATCAGTAAGAAGCTCAGCAGGAGCAGGAGCAGGAGTAGGAGCAGCAAGAAGAAGAAATTAAAGAGAGAAAGAAGGCTCAGTAGCTGTTCTGCCTACTGTTTCACCAGTCAGTAATTAGAGCGATAGACCTAAAGTCACAATTTTTCTATAGATCTTCTGAAAAAGAATTTCAGACAAGACCCCACTTCTTTATTTTTTTTTTATTTTCTCATTAAACAGACAGACAGAAAAACACCGTGAAAGTCACAATTTCTTCAAGATTTGCTCCTACAATTATATTGCTTCCAAGATAGCAACATTTTTTTTACCATTTAGTGGAAGAAATCTTCTGAAGTCCGCAGCTGTGGCTACTGCTAGGAGATTGCTGCAGGCTTCAGATTCTGGGGCTTTTGCAGACTGGGTAGCTAATTCGTCTACTTCATCAGCTGCTGCTATTGGGGACCTCTCTTTAGGTTTCAACGCTGGCACCACTATCAGTGGTGGTGGTGGAAATGGAACCACCGGCGGTGGAGGCGGAGGTCATAGTGGTATGTGGTCTGCATCGTCATCTAGACAGATGCAGATCAACTATGGCCTCCAACCAGAAATGGGTATGTTTGTTGTACATCCAGCATCCTTCCACCACCACCATCATAACCAAGAAAGTACCATCAATTTTGACCCTCATCATCATCATCAGTCCATAAATGTTACTTCCAATCTCTCTAATACATCTGCTACCAACACATCTCTTGGTGTTGGTGTTGGTGTTGGTGTCATCCCACTCCTCACAGCCACTCCTTTAACAAACATGGTTAGCTTTGATGATCAAGATTTGGTTAGTAGAAATAGAGGAGGAAATGATGGGAGTGGGTTTCAGTTCTTTTCAAATCAACAACCACAAAATTCTACTAATTATACTAAAAATAGTACTAGTAACATTCTTGGTGGTGGTAGTGGCAACATTGGTGGTAACAATAATATTGGTGGCTCAGTTTCATCAACAAGTTCAACAACTTGTCAAGATTGTGGTAATCAAGCAAAGAAAGATTGTACACACAGGAGATGTAGAACTTGTTGCAAGAGTAGAGGTTTTGATTGTACAACACATGTAAAGAGCACTTGGGTACCAGCTGCTAGAAGGCGTGAGAGACAACTAATGGCGGGTGCAACAACAAATGTTAATGTAGCTGCTGGATCTTCTTCTCAGTCTACTTCAAGTGCTAAGAAACCTAGACTTGTAAATTCTCAGACCACTACAACTGCTTCACATACCTCTACTTCAAATAATACTCCTCCAAGAAGTTTTGACACTAGCTCTAGTCATCAAGGTACGTATTTTCACATGAATTTCTCCCCCAATCCTAGAAATGTTGTTACTTAATTACTAGTACTAGTAATCAGTATCTTTCACTAAGGGTCCAAAACACGAAAAAGTAAAAACAAGAAGCCAAAGAGATTCAATATTCATTATATATACCTAAAATATAATTTTAACTATATATAAACAGTGTTTGACCCTTCCTAGCTCCATCCCTGAGTACTAGCCATCAAGATGTTGACTGTTAAAATTCTTTAGAATGCTTAGTATAGCCATGATCATTCCATCTTGTAAGAGGTTTGGAAGTCATGCGGTGGTTTTAATGTGTTACTTAATGTCCCTAATTATGGTTACTTTGTATCATTTTCAGCATTTTAAAAAGTAGTCATACACATTATTCTTTACGTGTGGAATGTCATTTTTTACTTAATGGTGTCATATAGTATAAGATCTTCACCCCTAGGCCTAGCCCCACAGCTAGCGACCTAAACTTTCAAGAAATTTCAAGTTCTGCTAGCTACAGTAGCATTTATAACATATGATCTTCATCCCCTTAGGCCATCATTCCCAATAATCTTGAACTTTCAAGCAATTTTGGCGTTACTTTGATATAACTTAGAAGCACTTAAACTTTTTTACACTGATTGGAATTAGACATGTTATAACAGGCGGTCCCTTGTTTTACTTTTGAATTTAAGTTATATATATTTATAGGGTAAAGAATTTGTATATTATCACATTAAGCTGATATGCTATATAGGTAAGTTGTCAATTTAACTTGACAACTTTATAAATAATTTATACATTGTTAGTGCACAAAATTTGAAAACTTCACTGTTTATAGGATATTATGTTTGTTATCTTTCAGATTATTTGATGGTATACATTTTCTTTTATATCATCACTAAATATTTCGGCAAAATTTAAAAACTTATTTGGTATTATTTGTTTAGATGAAGATTATTCAACTATATATGATGTTTTTGATAATTTCCCCCTACCTCCAGCAATAATCTATCAGATCCCCACAGTGTTTCATTTTCTTGACTTTCCTTTTTCCATGTAAATATGTAGTAGTGTTTTTCTTCAATTATTGTAGATGCAAGTTTTAAAGCCTCATTGCCAGGACAAGTGAGGGCACCAGCTGTATTCAAGTGTGTAAGAGTTACTTCAGTGGATGAAGGAGAGGATGAATATGCATATCAAGCTGCTGTGAGAATTGGAGGCCATGTTTTCAAAGGTTTCCTTTACGATCAAGGGCTTGATGAGGGCAAAAATAATAATAATTTTCCAAATTTATCTGACTTGCATTTGGGTGGTGGCAATGGCAATGAACCTTCTGATCTTTATGCTACTTCTACTGGTGGAGGATTACTTGGAGGATCAAACTATGGTAACCCAATAAATTGATTATTATTATTATTATTACTATTGATTATTATTAAATTCCTCCTTGGAAAAGGAGTTGAGGAAATCATGTGTATTTGTAACTTTTTTATTAATCATTTTTAATTTCTTTATCAAATTATAAAATCATGACATTGATATAATCTTTATTAGTATTTTATTACATGTAACTTTTTTGAGTTTCTTATGTGGTTCCTTCTAAAGTTTTCAACAGAAAATAGAATCTTCATTTGCAAGAACCAAGTAATTTTTCTTTTTATGGAAAATTTTGGTATCCATGAATTGTACTGTGCTTATCTTCTGACCTTGCCCGTCTGCCTGGTTTTTCAACTTTCAAAGCTGGGGACTATTGTGAGCTCTTGGTCTGAACTCTATTTACTTAACTTACTATGTACCTCTTTTATTTATTTTGTTTTTCTTTGTTTCTTTTCTTAGAGAGCGTTACTTGGCTTGACAACATTGGTTATCTGTACTGAAACTATTTTCTTTTTGAATATCTTAATCAATTATAGCAGGTAATATGATTTATTGTCCAGGTTATTCGTCTAATTTGCTAGGAATGGTTGATTGACTGCATGTGGATATTTTAACGCTATAAGTTAAATGCTTTGTTTGAGCATTATGCACATGGAATATAACAACGATATACATGATTTAACTACTGTATTCTACTATAGTATGTCTAACAAATTATGGTAGAGCATATATGAATAGAGTGTATTAGTATTATTGGGATTAGTATATATTGTTTGATTGTTCTGGTAAATGATTAGAATGAACTAAAATAGAAATACTATTTGATATGCGTGGTGTATTTGAGTAGGAATTGTCTAAGTTGCATGGACTCTTCATTTTTTATGCCACATCCCGTGTCGGATTCTCCAAATATACATTGCTTTCGGAGAATCTGACACTCACCGGTCGACTTTTCGAAAAATCCGAACAACATAGGGAATAGTATCCTATATTGTTAATATTATCGTTTATTATATAAAAGAACTCTACTGTACTGAATGTGTTGCTAATATACATATATTGATTGAATACACAGTCAAATAAGTAATTAAATAACTCGTAGTATCATTTTTTCTAATACTTGCTGCCAAACAATCTGCCGGTGAATTGCTGAATTTTAAATGTAAATATCACAGTATATTGTAGTGGTTTTGATTGATCATTACTTGTCGCTATTTCTTTATGGCTTTACTGTTGAGGTAAACCAAAGTCATGTTCAATGTCTTGACTCTTTATTGCTTTTCTGCTGGATTTTCATAACTACAGTTGAAAATTGTGTTTCTGCCTTTTTACTTTAGGCTATACAAGTTCGCTTGCATCAATTTTTTGTACTATAGAATAATATATTTTCTTTTTATTATTTTTAAGTTCTTTTTCTTAACATAAACTTTCGAATTCTATTGTATTTTTTCTACTAGACGTTTGCTAGTGATGTGGTGTTTTTTTTTTTTTGATTCGTGAACCAGCCATCATATAAAATAATATTTTTCTTCTTTTTGTAGCAATTTTTCTCCCCATTCTTCCTCTATTAATCATGTTCTTTGCGCATTTTTCGGTTTTTGTCGACATTTTTCAACTCTTTTTCTTTCACTTTGATGTAAGTGCTTTTGTCCCACTTGCCTCAAACTCGAAGATCAATTTTATTTCACAACTGTTGTTTTAATCTCTACATTATTTTCCATCTTCTTATACATTTACTGGATACTTCTCTATTAATTTGGTATTTAGCGGCTGGTTGAGTAGCTGCCAACACAACTTGGATTCCTGTAATTTTGTGTTTGGCATATTGGGGAGAAACACAACGTTTTGGACGTTGGATTCTTAAAATTTTATTTTTTAAGAGAATTACCTAAGGTTATTTTATTTTTAGTTATGGACATAGTGATGTAAAAATATTACATAATCATGTTATTTAAATGATAATTGTAGATAATTCTATCTAAAATATTAATAATTAGAGTAAATATACAGTTTGTATTATGTGACAATGAGTAGCTAGTGTACATGGTGTAAAGATAGAGCAACTTTCAAATATAGCCACAGTTATAAGAAATAGTGGCCATGGTAGCAACCGTTTCAAAATTTATCATAGTCGATGCATCTAACTGTGTGCAACTGATTATATTTGATATAAAATGTAAATATAATGCCTAATTATATGTGTCAAGACATATTAGTTTGATACAAATACAAATATATCATATATAAATATAAATGTATCATTTGATATAAATATATCATTTATACTTGGATGATTAAATTTATATGGATACAACTCGTATTTTATAAAACAGTAAATTATACCATATAGAAATATAAATCTATTGTTTGATGCAAATATATCATTTCCATTTGAATATTTCAATTTGTATCAACAAATATAATTCCTATCTAACCATATAAATGTAACAAATATTGAAATATAATTCAAATTACCTAATATATATTATTGATTAGATACATTAAAACAAAATTACAAATAGCTAATACATGTTGACTAGATACAAATGTATCATGTTTAAGTGAGTAGATACAAAAGTGAGAGAAGCAGAGAGAGAGAGGGGGGGAAAGCTGGAGGGGAGGCAAGCGAGATTGTGAGAGATGGAGGAGAGAGATGAGAGATAATAAGGCTACAAATTATAATTAATTCAAGTTTAAGATGAGTAAATTAAGTAACTATTTATATTTACTAAGCTATATAATTTTCTCATATTTATATCTAGATAAATAAATAACTTCCTACAACATGACCCAAAATATTAATGATATGTGGGGAGCCTATTACAATGTCACTATATATTAATTAAAATCCTGTGTATTATAGATTTTAAATATTTCCTGTGTTCAGTTTTATTTATCACATTTTGAATTAATATATTTATTAAGAAAATAATTAATAATATGATTATTTTATCATAGTATTTCTATTAAATAATATTTACATTGTAATTTGAAATTAATTTTTTTAAAAAATTAATGTTAAGGGTAAAATAGAAAAAAAAAAAATTGTCTTCTCTTTATATGACAAAACTGACAAGTAAAGAAAAATTCAGTTATAAAATTAGTGATAAGTAAAAGCGAACGACAGAAGTATAATAAAACTAAAAATTATACAAATACACAACTTATGTTTTCAATATTACAAAAAATCTCAACTCTCTAAACATATTATAAAAATCTCAACATATACACAGAATGCTATGTATATGTCGGCTATGTGAATGTTATGTATATTAATAGGGAGAGGAAGTAAAGTAATTAAAAAAATGAGATAAAATGTAATTACTTTCAAAGGGGTTGATATTTATGTTATTTATAAGATAAAATAATATGATGGTGTTTCCTTGAATTCAACAGTATATAACCTCAACTTTTCAAGTGTTAGTAGCTTAATCAGCCCTATATGACCGGGTTAGGGGTTTGTATTGCTCATGTGTTAAGGTTTTTGGTTAAAATGAATTTTATTTTAGTAGGTTACATGCTTTTATGACAATTTCGAAAGTTATATCTGGCAACATTCAACTATTATTGAGGTAAATTGAAGTTTAAATGACATTAGTGGTCTTTAAATTTTCTCACTCACCCAATGCTTGACCACTCGGGGTATTTTATCCTTTTTATTTTAATTATATTTAGAATTTAAATTTGGTGTACGGTTGATACATATTTTTTTTTACATCTATCGATGACTTTTACCTGTTGTAGTAGGACATTTATTTCTCAAGTAAAAATGTAAAAATGAGTAATCTGTTACAATAAGTAAAAATCACCTAATGATGTAAAAAAAAATACACCAACAGTGCACCAAACTTAAATTCATTTTATTCCTCCATACATCATTACTTTCTCCAACTTGGCACACACTATTAGAAGCAATACATGAAAATTTAATTTTACTCTATTCATCTTTAAATGTAATAAATTTAATATTTTTAAAAATATATTGAATAACGATTGAGTTTTAAGTCAAAAATGTGCCAAGTTGAAAAGAAAATTATTTTTCCTTTCACTAACGTATGAGGATTTAAACCATTTATTAATGAAAAAAGGATAAAAATAACATCTAAAATTAAAATAATTTAATAAAATTAGCACTTAAATTTAAAAATTCGGTAAATAGTCATTCAGTGATAACTATTTCCAACTGAATGGCCAAGGACTTTGAATTGCCATTTTATATCCATTTAGTCCTTCGCTGCTTCAGTCATCATTTGCTCATCTTGTTTTTTTATTTTTGTTTTGCTTTTCTAGAAAAACAAATATGGCTGCTTTTTTAAAAAAGAACATCATAGCACTTGCTTATTTTCACTTCTTTTTTTCTCGCTCCTTTTTGATGCTCTTGTTTTAAAAAATATTGAGTGTATAATTATTTTTGGGTAATAAATATATACTCCCTTCATTTAAAAAAGAATGACCTATTTTAACTTAGCATAACGTTTAAGAAAATAAAAAAGACTTTTAAATCTTGTGGCCTTAAATTAAAGTTGTGTCAAATGTACCAAAATAACCTTTAATCTTATGGTCCTAAACATGTCATGTGGAAAGTTGAAATTAAAGTATCGCAAAAAAAAAGGAAAGGAGTCATTCTTTTTTAAACGAAAAAAATAAGTTATTCTTTTTTAAACGGAGGGAGTAATTAATATATAATTAATGCATAATATATATACACTAATTGTATGATATGTATTTCCACATAGGCTAATTGGCATATTTTCATATTTTTTTCTTACATCAATAATGATACAATTTCTGTATGCATTGTATATAAATTTATATTTATACAATAACTAGTCTAATATACGTACGTTGCACGTGTATCTCATATCAATTAATAATACTATACATAAGAAAAATAACATTATTAAAAAGTAGATATTAGAATAAAGAATTAGGTAGCAATCTAATGACGATTTGCATTTTAACTAATAATTCAATCATTGAAAGTTTTGATCTTTACGACTCTTGACACTCAATTGAGGGCCAACCTTAACCGTAAAATCAACTCCCAAGATCCTAATTCCTGATCTGACATGGGACACGAATTTGTATCTTGACTTGTGATTGGACTTACGATCCAACTTCATACCTTTAACTCCAATTCCTGACTCTCGACCTTGCTATAGACTCGGGATCCAACTTTGATACGGGACCCGACTCTAAACTCGATTTTAATTCGAAAACTCGATAATCGATCCATGACTCCAATCGGGACTTGAGTTTCGACCCAACTTCAGATTCAATTTTCAACAAAATTAAATTAAAAAAGAGATAAAATTTTAATCTTTTCAACTATTTCATTCACCAACAACATACTTATTTTGTCCAATATTTCAATCAGAAATTACATTTCCCCCTAAAATTCTATTAGAAACTAAATTTTCACTATAACTTAAAAAATATAAATTTTTTACGTTGTATCAATATGCAATACTTTGTAAATTTTATGTATTGCATATATGTGGGTATGTTGTTGATCGATTCATTTTTGCACATACATATTTAGAGTGAGTGAATATTTGAATCTTTAGTTCATCCTAGAAAGCCTTGTCTTAAAGTTTGACATGATTAGTCTCTTTAACCAATTCATTGATTATATCAAATACACATGTCATTCAGAAATACCTAACATAAAATATTTCACTTGAATCATATAAATAATTTATTAATTTAACTCTTCTATTATTTTTTCCTTTTCATCATCCTATTCCCCTCCCCCCTCCCCCTTAAATTTGGTTATATAAATGATTTGACTTATTTGTTTCTCTAAAATCTTTAACCACTTTTTTTTTAAAAAAATGTAATATAAAACTTCTTCGACAAAATATAGGTGAGGTTTAAATTCGATGGTTTCTGCAGTTAAAAATTTTTATTTTTTATTTTTTAATGGAAGATTTGAATTCTTACAAATCTACACGTAATTTAATCATACATTAATCATACTGTATTAGAAGTAAATTGCACATAAAAGTACGCCATTACAAAAATATGACTTATAAAGCAAATTATATAATTACTATACAATCTTTAATATAATATAAAAGTGTATCAATATAGTATAAAAGTGTATCAACTGATTATAAAAACTGCATGTGTTCAATTAGACAAATAGCTAAAAAATGAAATAATTGAACCGACTAACTCCAATTATTCATATTTTAAAATTATGGATCATTTTTTTTTTTCAAAATGATCAATTCATGTTCATTCTCCTTTATTCATTCCGTTCCCAGTCCCCTGATTGAAGCATAAGGTAATGGGTAATAATACAAGTATACAACACAGTTGTAAAAAGTTAAACGACGAAATTAATCGGAAACATCATCCTTTCATATTTCAACGCATGAGTCGTGAATTTAGCCAGCACATAATGTTACAGTCGTTATTTTTCTCTCTTTTTTTGATTTTTTTTTTCACGAGTTAATTTCTCAAAATATCATTGAACTTATATAAACATTCCATTAAAGTAATTTTTGCTTCTTTTAGGATAATATTGTCACTGAATTATGTATTTCTTTTCATTATAAGGTAAAATAAAGAAATTGTTAAGGATATGTTTGGAGAACCGCAAAAAAAGTGAAATTAGATGTAATTACATAATCTAATTCTCAATTAGGAATAGAGAATTAGGTGCAATTATGTGATGTAATTACAAAGTTACACTTTATTTCTTTTTTCAATTTTAATTTCTTTTTTCTTTTAATTTTATTTTTTATTTCTATTATTTTAATTTCTTTTCTATTTTTATTTTTTTCATTTTACATTATTTATCTTTCATCTATTTTCTTCTCATTTTCCAATCTTTACTTCTTATAATTCAATATAATTATTCGTATTTTTTCTTTATTTAGTGCATTATTGCAATTTTATCCTAGTGTTTGAATTCAAGCAGTATTTCATTATTGAATGAGATGACTTATGTGTTTTTTATTTTTTTTGAATTATTTACTCATTGGAATTTTATATAAGAGTATTGTGTTTTTTTCTTGAATTTTCAATTTGTGTTTTGTTTTATGTTTCGATTTATTTGTTTTAGTACTATAGACTTGTTATTTTATATTGCATGTCACTTCAAATTGTCGAGTTAATTTTTTTAAATTGCCATTGAAGTTGTGTAAACATTCTACTAAAGTAACTTTTGTTAATTTCTTTTAGGAAAATATTGTCATTAAACTATGTACATCTTCTTAAAATAAGGTAAAACTAAAAAATAGTTATGGACATATTTGGAAAGCCATAGAAAAATTGAAATTATATGTTATTAGATAATTTGCAGTGACATGCAATATGAAATAGTATGTCTATAATACTAAAACAAAATAAATCGAAACATAAATTCAAAATCCAAGAGAAAAACAAAATACTCTTGTATAAAATTTCAACGAGTAAATATAATTCAGAAGAACGAAAAACACATAAGACTATAATCTCATTCAATAATAAAATACTACTTTAATTCAAACACTAGAATAAAAATTATAAAAATTCAATAATGTGCTAAATAATGAAAAAAAAAATATGAGTAATTATATTGAACCATAAAAAGTAAAGTTGGAAAATGAGAAGAAAAGAGATGAAAGATAAATAATGTAAAATGAAAAAAAAAAAGTAAAAATAAAAAGAAATTAAAATAATAGAAATAAAAAAGAAATTTAAAAGAAAAAATATTAAATTTTATTTTAAAAAATAAATAAAATATAACTTTATAATTACATCATGTAATTGTACCTAATTCTTTATTTCTAATTGAGAATTGGACTATATAATTATATCTAATTTCATTTTCCTTGTGGTCCTCCAAACATATCCTTAACAATTTTTTAATTTTACTTTATAATAAAAAGAAGTGCAGAGTTTAATAATAATATTATTCTAAAAGAAATAAAAGATGCTTTAATGAAATGTTTACATAACTTGGATGATATTACGAGGAATTAACTCTTTTTTTCACCTAAATATAGATTCTTATTTTGCATACACCCTAGAACATTGCTATCCGTGACCTACATATTAGTAGCTGCTAGAAAAACTGCAAAAGTGGCTTTTATGCCCTAATTCCGTTCCCAGTCCCCTGATTGAAGCATAAGGTAATGGGTAATAATACAAGTATACGACGCAGTTTTAAAAAGTTAAATGACGATATTATTCGGAAACTTCAACCTTTCATATTTCAACACATGAGTCGTGAATTTAGCCAGCACATACTGTTACAGTCGTGATTTTTTTTTTTTTTTGGTTCTTTTTCACCTAAACATAATTTATTACTTCCTTCGTTTAAAAAAAAATGATCTATTTTTTTTTTTAATTCGTTTAAAAAAATGAATTCTTTCCCTTTTTGGCAATACTTTAATTCTAC
>NC_061121.1:179504935-179560692 GCF_002878395.1 Capsicum annuum | reverse complement strand
TTTAAAAAAATGAATTCTTTCCCTTTTTGGCAATACTTTAATTCTACATTTCACATGACATGATTAGGACTATAAGATTAATGAATATTTTGATATATTTGATATAATTTTAATTTAATGTCACAAGATTTAAATTTTTATTTTATTTTTTTAAATTTTCTATCAAGTTAAAATAGGTTATTTTTTTTTAACGGAGGAAGTATTTTGCATACACCGTAGAACATTGCTATCCGTGACCTACATATTAGTAGCTGCTAGAAAAACTGCAAAAGTGGCTTTTATGCCCTTTTCACTGGAATACATTGAGCCACGCAAAACCCTAAAAAAATGGGGAATGCAGATTCTGCTATCTCCGTTTACTTTAAGACTATCCTATTAATGCTCTTTCATTTTTGGTTCATTAACTCTTTGGTAAAATTTTAAAATTTGTGATTTAAATTTTAAATATTTTTTTATATGTCACAAAGAAGTATTCTAAATTGAATTATATAAAAAGACGATTTTTCCTTTGAGATATACTATAAATAAAGATATTTCGCATAAATTAATACGAACCAAGTATGTATTCAAATTCTGTTTGTCATCTAATTTATAAAATCAAGAAAAAGAGAAAGCATTCTTTGCTTAAAGCTTTTCATCCTCATAAATCTAAACCACTTGCTTTAATTGGAATATGTAGGAGCGTTTGGTAGAGTGTATAAGAATAATATAAATATGGTGTATTAGTAATATTTATATTAGTAATATTTGTGTTAACTATGCTTACATTAATTATGCTTGTATTTTTCTTATAGAGTGTTTAATTTAATGTATTAAAAGTAATATGAATTACATAATTGTTTTAAAAAATTAAATTTTCTACAAAAATACCCTCCATATATATGTTGAAAAGGATGCAAATTTTTTTGAGGGATAATAGTGTTTTAATCATGTTAATGCATGCATTGGATACATTGCATTATTAATACCATAAATTTTAAGATATTAATAATACACACCACAATACACAATTATACATAGAGTGAAAAAAATATATCAAATAAGGTACTGATAGTACACGTTAAACTATGCATTAACTTTTCAATACACTCTACCAAACTACCCCATAGTGAGTGAGACGTAAATTATTTGTTTCAGTTGTTGAATTTAAACGCATATCACAAAATCAAACGCGGCAAAAAAGTTAATGGGAATATACCTTCAACCATCATTGTTCAAGCGTAAGAAGCAAGAAAATTTGAGAGAAAATTTGTAACAAACTTAGGATTCTTCTAGCCTATGTCTATCAAAAGATATGTCAAACTAATGAAGTCACATACATATTTATAGATATGTTAGGAATTCTTGAACAAATAAGTTTAATTCTAAGTACTTTCATAGTTATTTCTTGCCATTATAGAAATACCATATATGCATAATTTAGAGAAAAAATAATTGACTGATTTATTACTTTACTTGGGAGATAAGGTAAATTTATTATTACCGAAGATATGTAGGCCTTTAAACGTAATATCATACGTAATATTCTGGCCTTTAAACTTAATAGCATACGTAATATTCTTTCATTCTCCCACTTGACCTACATATCAAAATTGGACAATTCTTTATGAGCGAAAATAAATAATATGATCATACACGCATTTCACTCAACTTAATAGTTATGCAACAATCACTTTATTGAGAATATATTAATATAAGAATCATGAAGGTCATGCTCTTAATAAAACACTTCCTTCCATGTATTACAATGTACAATATGTTCTAAATAAAGTGTCATAACAACTTTGTAAACGAGCTTACTATAAGCCATTCAGAGTCCAATTTTATTTGATCCAATGATCACTTTATAGTACATGAAAATAAAAAATTTGTGCATTGTCATGTATGAGAAAATACAATAATGTCTAGGCAAACTGTTAAAGAATAAAGCAAGACTATATTGAGTTTCTAAGCCCCATATGAGTTACATGATCCTTGAAAACATTAACTGACAAACCTTTAGTCATAGGATCAACAATCATTAAAGTAGTACTAACATGTTCAAAACTCACATCTTGCTTCTTCACATGATCTCTAACCATCAAATACTTTATGTTGATGTGCATACTTCGGCTGTCACTCTTATTATTCTTTGTAAAGAATACCACAGTTGAATTATCACAAAACATTCTCAATGATCTTGCAATAGAATCGACAACTTTAAGACCTGAAGTAAAATTCTTTAACCATAATACATGTGATGTAGCTTCATAGCATGCTATAAATTTAACTTTCATTGTAGATATTGCAACAATGATTTTGCTGAACACTTCTCTAAGACAGAACCCCTCTCACAAGAAAGAAAATATAACCAAAAGTAGATTTATCACTATCTTTTCATCCACTCAAATCAAAGTTTGAATACTCAATGACTTTCAATAAGTCAGAATATTTATATGTAAGCTTAAGATCCTTGATTCCTTGTAAATAACTCAAAATCCTTTTACCAACTTTTCAATGATCAAGAATGGGGTTACTTTAATATCTCCCAAACACATCTTTTACAAAGGCAATATCAAGTCTAGTACAGAATTGCGGATACATAAGATTTTCAATAAGTAAAGCATATGAAATGTCTTTCATTTTTTCTTGTTTCAATGCATTTTGTGGACATTGATTCTATGAGAATTTGTCACCTTTAATGATAACTGCTGCTATAAGTGAACACTTTTTCATTTCATATCTTTCCAGATTTTTTTCAATGTAGGTCTTTTGAGACAATTCAAGCAATTATTGAGATCCATTTCTGTGAATCTATGCCAATGACATATGAGGATTCATCCATATTCTTCATTCAAAATTCTTGATAAAAAATGGATCCGTCTCATACAACAACCCCAAATCACTACTTACAAATAAAATACCATCTACATATAGGACTAGGAAAATATATTTACTCGCACTTATCTTAAGGTATAGATATTGATCAATAATATTCTTTGTAAATTCAAATGAAGAAACAACATTATGAAATTTAACATACCATTGGATGAAAGCCCGTTTTAGTCCATAAATAGATTTATTCAACTTGCAAACAAGTTAAATGTCATCTTTATCCCAAAATCCTTCAGGTTGATGCATGTATACCACCTCTTTAAGATCTTCATCCAAATTCATTATGCCTCCTCTTTAAGATTTCATCCAAATTCATTTGATGTAGCTCTAAATCTAAATGAGCTACTAATTCCATGATTATTCTTAATCATTCCTTTTTTGATACATGAGAAGGTTTCATGGTATTCAATACCTTCTTTCTGAGTGAAATACTTAATTATAAGTCTAGCTTTATATCATTTAACATTACCAGATGAGTCTCTTTTGATTTTATAAATCTATTTGGATCTTATAGTAAAGACTCTTTTATGTAATTTAACGAGATTCTAGACTTTATCTTTTGCCATACATTCCAACTCTTCTTTCATAACATCATACCAAAGTAGAGTTTCTCTATTCAAGGCCTGTGAAAAAAAATCATGGATCATTTTCTTAGTCTAATATCACAATCAGACTCTTGGAGATATACAATAGTCACTAGAAATTATTAATTAATGATTCTTGAGGATTTTCTTACTCCCACTTATTTAGGTGGTCCTTCAACAATGAATTCAGGTAAAATGAGTTGTTCTTCATGTGGTTCATCAAGTGGTAGAGGCTCTTGAACTTGTTTTTCTTAAGATAATTCATGAGAATATTTCTGATTAGCTATCACGAGTTAAAATACAGGTCATGATAGCACTTGTCGCGGTGGACCTTGACAAGTAAGATTATCACCCAAATTGATACACAAAAAGGAAAAAAATAGAAATACCCCCAAGGTAAAGCTTCTAGAACGAAGCCGAATCATATAGATATGATAAAAGCGGAAAGAATAAAATAAACACATGCAGCCATAACTCACAAAATCTGGTGTCAATAGTATAAAAACGTATCTAGTACAACTCAAATCCAAATGAAATACATAAGATATCTAAATACAAGAAAAACTTTGTCTCTAAAATAAAAGTAAAGACATAGTCTATAGAGAAAGGTAGTAGAAGATATCCGAAAGCCTGAAAATCATCCACGACCTTGAAAGCTCCAAATACCTCCTGAATCAACCAAGATGAGGCACACTCGAACTAAGACTTACAGCGAAAGGGCGCAATAGGCATGAGTACGATTCACTTGTACTCAGAAGGTATCATAGGCCGACCGAGCAAGATAGAAAATAAAGCATACTAAGGGCACGCCACCCGCAATAAGAAAATGTCCCACAATGGTAGCCCACACCGCTTGCACTAACAGTTCTATAATATCCACATATAATACAACAACACACCAGATAGGGATACAAATATATACCATCTCACATACAAGTAGAACAAAATAGAAACATGTATAATCAAGATCATCAAGTACAAATAGAGTAAGGTAGAATAATTAGACATTTACAAGTCAAGATATAGAACAAATAAATAGATGACAAGTCAATATGGTAATACAAGAACAACATAAACACAATAAAGAAAGTGCAATATATATATATGATGATGATGATGATGATGCACGAGGTCGTCGCACAACCTCTGGGATCATCGAACAATCCTTGTATACACCTACAGAGTCAAGCTACCCATGAAGGGTTCGTCAACCCACATACATTTCATATATCAATATCTCCTCCCCGACACATCCCTAGAAAGGGTTTATAAAATTTGATGTTCCTAGTATTTGTAAAATTTCTAGTATTTTAAATATTTTCAATGTTTTCAAAGCACATAAGACAAAAATCAAGTATGACAAACAACAATAACAAGTATATACAAAACATACAACAAACAAGTGAAATAATGCGTGTGATAACATCAGGATGATGATGAAATGTTCACAACCAATCACAATGAGTATTTTTACAACCAATCCACATGATTTATTTCCACAATCAACCACAATGTTATATTTTCACAACCACGTGAGCCAACATCCACTCATTATTTTCATCATCTATAAATTTTCACATGATTCATATGTCCACAAAGAATGAATATATCACAATACACCAAAGGAACCACAATAAGCATTTCTAACAACACGATATGATTATTAATGTATATTCAGAGCTATCAACATCACATAAGACCTCACACAGTCACACATATCACGAAATATCCCAAATTTAATAATTACAACACGTATAGGCCCCCATATGGGCACAACATATAGATAGCTATTTTCATGGTTAGTTCACACCCTTAACATACATTTTGGTATACAAATTAACTACCCAACCCATTCTGAAGAGTTAAGCCATAACCTATATGCCAAAATTGGTCCGCTACACTTTGATCCACAATCTTAATTTTTGCGAACAATTGCAAAATCAACTAAAACAAAGAAATATAGAATCTATGCACCAAAAGAAAGTCAACGATACTCATATTACCTACTTTTGATTTAGGATCAAAACGAACTCCTAAAATGAGTTTCTTAAAAGAAAAGGTAAAATTAAAACTTTATTACAAAACCGTGTTCCCCATTTTTTCTAGAAATCTACAGCTGAAAATTCAAGTCAAATCGAGTAAAAAACGAGGTTCAAATAAAAAAATAATAATTTTTAAGATTTATTTGGTAAAATCTTTGAATTCCGCATTAAACCAAGAATCAAAGTTGTTTTAAAGGTTAAATTGATGAAAAACTAGTAATTATAAGATTAAACATTATTCAAGTGAAAAGAAGTGAAGTTGAGATTTAAAATTAGGTCCTAAAATTTTTGGGTTTTTGAGAAATTAATCAAGGAATTAAATAAGAAAATGATGAAATCTTACCTTATATCCGAAATAGAATCAAGAAATAGATGTTAATCTAGTTTCTCAAGATCTCATAAGCTTCACTTTTAAGCTCTCACACTAATTAGGGTTTAAATCTCAAGAGACAGGTGAAAGAATGGGCAAAATGAGCAAAAAAAGAGGGGGAAAAGCTGATATATATTGCAGATTTTTCTACTATAGTCCAAATTTGTCTAAGTCCAAATAGACTTCGACGAGGTGTCCGAGATTAGTTCAGAGTCTGATATACACAAATGAACTATGTAACCACACAAAATTCGATGCTTCGGACTCAATGGAAACATCATATTTTCAAAACAAATATTATTTTCATAGAGTTGACCCTCGAAACTTGAATTTATAATTTTCCAATCTTAGGGTCAAAATGAAATTTAAAAGCCATAAAATCCAACAAAAATGTTACTATCCTAAAATCGATGTTCCGAATGCTTTGGTGAATTCAAAATTTTCATACAATGTCATTTCAACCAAATGTGGATTCCACACTCATATTTTTAATTTTTCAACTTCCTGACCAACAGGTTGAAATGAGTTTGGTTGCATCGGGACCCAAACCAAAGGTCTACCTAGACTGAAATCAACATTCTGGAGCTACTGGCATAGTCCATTCAGACATCCATAGCATGGATCAAAAAATAACCACACATGTCCATAATAAGGACCTCGAAGCCACAAGAAATCACAATATCACATAAATGGTATCAAAATGAATCGAAAACTGTGCCAATAAAGTTTCACATATTTCATAAAAAATACCACAATGCAACTATGGAAAAGGGGTAAAATACTCAAATCACACAAAATCACAAATTTCACATATTTCATAAAAAAAGTTGGTCGTTATATTGGCATTCATGTTTCCAACATATAACGGTACCAAAGGTGGTTCCCTTTTCTCTTCTAGTTCCACCATTTGAGTTGAACCACTCCCACTTACTTGATGTTCCTCTATAAACTTAGCATTTCTATCCTCAATAATTTTAGGAGAATGAGAAGAATAATAAAATCTAAAATTCTTTAGATTTAACGACATATCCTCCACAAAAAATACTTATTGTTCTTCTACCCAACCTTTTAAATGTGGATTGTAAATCCTCAACTCAGTTGGACATTCTCAAGCATGTAAATAGCTTAAATTGGGTTATCATCCTTTCCAAAATTCAAAAAGTGTTTTTGGGACAATCTTAGACGGAACTCTATTTAAAATATACAAAGCAGTTTTTAAGGCTTCACTCCAGAAGAATAAAGATAAACTTGATATGGTAATCATGTTTTTTACCATATTCATTGATGTTTGATTCCTTTTTTATTTGTTATGGTGTTCCTAGTATAGTATATTGAGAAATCATATATTTCTTTTCAAGAATCTCAACATATGACCCTTTAACTTGTCCCTTTTTGTGTTCCTACCATAATATTTTCCACTCCTATCAAATTTTATAATTTTTGATTTATTAAATAGAAAATAGAGATAGACATATCTCAAATAGTTATCAATAAATAAGATAAAATATCTCTCACTATTTAAGAAAGGGGTAGCAAAAGATACATAAATATTTGTATGTATGATCTCAAATAATTGAGGACTCCTTTTGGAACCTTTAATGGATTTATTGGTATGCTTACCCTTTATGCAGTCCACACAAGTTTCAAAGTCAAAAAAATCAAGAGCTTCAAGAACTCCATCATTAACTAGCCTTCTGATTCTTTCAGTAGAGATATGTTCAAATCTCTTGTGCCAAAAACTTGATGAATTCTCATCGATAATACATCACTTAGTGTCAATATCTTTATCATGCAGAGTTATGATATTACATTCAGTCGTGGGGGCTAGTTCAAATTTAAATAACTTTTCATACAAATTTCCAAAACCAATAACTTTATTCCTTTTAAAAGTTTCATTGTAGACAAATGAAAATTAAAATCATAACCAACTATTAAAAGTTTAGAAAGAAAAATTAACTTTCTAAAATATGATGGAACATAAAAAGTGTTTCTAAATCTAATTAAAAATTATCTTTTAAAATGAGCCTATATGTCCCCATGCCTTCCATATGTGATGCTATCCTATTGCCGAAATAAACATTTTATTCACTTTCTATTGGCTTCCTTATATTTAGGAAATCCTGCATGGTTTTGACAATATGAGTTGTGGAACCAGAATTGATCCACCATGTATTATCATAAAATTTAATAAAATTAGATTCATAACATAAAAAAGTAAAATTACATTTTTTCTAAAGCCACTTTATGTATTTCAGGTAATCTTTATTCTAGTGTCCCTTCTTTCTACAAAAATAACAAGTGTTTTAAAGACTGTCTTTTTTCTTCATATGAAAACTTTTGTCCTTCATTGCATTTTTCTTATCACGAGTTACAAAATTAGTACTTTCAAGTTTCTTATGTTTCAACCTCTTATTTTCTTGCATACACATGGTCAAAAGTTCCTTAATTAACTATTTATCTTTATGTGTATTGTAAGATATCTTGAACGGACCATATTCCATAGGAAGAGAGTTGAGAATGAAATTTATAAAAAATGGTGCAGACATATCAATATCAAGGGAATTGAGCTTAGCAACTATAATATGCTCACATACTATACGAATTCTATCTAATGTCATACTTGAGAGCCTTTTCATAAGGGTGTTGGCCAATGTCTTGTCAGATCTTACAAACTATTCATCAATTTCATTCATGTAAGCTTTGACATTGTCATTATTAGGGATAGAAACTCTAATGCTTTGTCTTATATGAGCTTTTATGAGCATCAAATTCAAGATATTAGATCACTCCCACCGCTCATAAGAAGCCTTAGCCCATGGATTAGTTGATTCCATAGTCTTAGGTGGTTATTTCACACGGAGTGCATAATGACATTTCTATCATAATGTATAAACCACATGTTGAAATTTCCATTTCATTTTTTTCAATTTTGAAGTTACAAATTTTAGGTTAAGCTAGTTTCAAGCAAAAATGTATTCAGGTTTGATATAAAGAAATCCAAGAATGATTTGGGAAATTTTGGGTGTATTTTATTAGATTTATAGTTTGCTAAGATGCTAAGGAAGCTATAGGAATTTACAAAATTAAATTTGGGTTAGTAGAACTTTTAAAATTGATCTTATCGTAAAAGGCATTGCCTGAAATGTCTCGAGTTTAAAGTGTGTTGTAAAAAGTTGAATGTTAGGTAAAAAATGGATATATTGTCCCATTGACACCTCTATGGCGACTGACATGCAACAATAGCGACTGATGCTATAGTAGAAATTTCAGCTATAACGACAATCAAAGGATGGCCAACGCTACTATAGCGGCGAAAATCATAGTTTAATTAAATATTTCTCCCAAAATAGTTTATTATTCTAAAACTTAATTTGGGGACAAGAAAGGGAAATTTGGAGCAATTTACACTAGGAATTCTTTGTTTGGATTCAGAAAGGTAAGGAATTCATCCCCACTAACTTATAACTGATAATTAAGCCTTAGAACTGCTAAATTATAGTGAAGGGTTTTGAGGGTTTATTTTTGTTATTTTCTGGTGCAGTGGAGGAAATTATGTAATAGGTTAATGAATTTATTTATTAACAATTAATTTATCCTTGCATTTCATTAATTCACTAATTTAATCGTGAAATTAATAGTTTTAGGTGAATTACAGTAGAAAAGACCTAGAAGAAAAAGAATGATTATGAACTTGTCCTTAAGGGTTGGGGGTGAGTTATAATTTCTGACATTGTAGACCATGTTAGTAATTATGTTTTATATTCTTGTTCTAGACCGCGATCAAGCAAGAAAACTCTAGCTTAGAGAAGTTGTGTAAGCTTAGTTTGAGGTAGGTGATAGTATTGTAATTTAATTCAATTTGTGCTATATGTGTATGTCAACCTCTTTGTAGTGTGACTTGCTGGTGCATATTGTTTAGTGTGGTAATTACATAAAATTTTATGATTGCTATATGATTTTTGACTTACCTTATTTCTTAAATTTGGAGTTTTCATTATTTAGAACATTCTCACAGGATTTTGGTGAAACAAGGTTGGCAGACACTTGTGTTTAGGGTTTAGTAGATAGATAAAAATTATCTCCTGTAGGTCATGACTAGGGGGTAGTTGTATTACGCCTAGTGTGTATGTACGAGGGTCAGGTGGGTCTGACGGTTTCATGAGTGAATCAAAGAAATATGTTTATATGTTAAATAAATTGTACTGACTTGACTGAGTTTGAATGGTAATAATATGCTGACTTGTCTATTTTGATCCCTAATTGCTTATTTGTTGCTTCTTATGCTTAGTGTGATTGTTGAGCGTGGATTAACTCATTGTACTATTATTTGGTTGTGTTTATATTCTCATCTTGGCCAAATGACTTTAGCAGTAAACTATTTTTTTCTTTTATGTTGATACTATATTTTCTCTTACTTTTATGAGTACAATACATATTCTAGCGGCTTCCACGAGATCTCACTTGTAATCCTAGTGGTTGACTTCCTATTTTAGGGTGAGTAGCATATCTGATCTACTATGGAATCTCTCCTTATTGGCATAGTTTCTTATTTTTGAACTTATGATTCCATTTTTTTACGAAGAAATTTTGACTAATTTAGAGAGTCGCCACTTAATTTTTGAAAAGGAATTAAGAAACCTTTCTAAATACTTTAAACGATCCAAAACTAAAAAATCATTTAAGTTTTAAAGATTCTGAGTAAGCGGTTCCTATTAACATTTTAGGAAGGTGTTAGGCACCTAAAACGTCCGCTAACTTGCGGTTATCCGGACTATTTGAAAATATCTTTTGATTAACTTCGGAAAAATTGATTGTTGAAAAATAATTGATTTTTTAGAAAAGACTTGTAAAAAATAGAATTAGCGACTTAGTAGGGATTTTCAACTAAGTCTAAACAAAACTAATAAATAAATAAACACATGAAAAGGGGAAGGGAGGAGAAAGTAAAGGATTTAGGCCATTGGGCCCAAATCAATGAGACTTGTCCTAGGGTAATTGGGCTTTCAACCCATTTCACCTCTCCTAATCTAGTTTTTGAGCTTTTTGGCCCAAAATCCGCTTCACCTATATTAAATACAACTTTGGATTCAAGTCCCAAATTGAATGAATAATGAAATGAAGAAATAAATAAAGACAACGATAAATGAATAAATAAATAAATAAATAAACAAGTAAATGAAAAACAAGATTTTCAAATCTCTTGGCCGCTTCAAAGGTGGACTTTAATCCATTTCTTCTTCTTTCGACTCCTTGCATTCGTGCACTATGAGATTGCCTCCTTAAGACCTTCGAAATTGACTCATGAGGGATGGGCCTTAATGGCTTGAGGCCCACATTGATAATGCAACAATGGGAATAGAGTTCTTTTGGACTCGAATGCAGATTCATGTGAAGGAGAAAAAAGAAAATAAATAATTAATACATATTCTGAATTAATGGCTAACCAAATTAAGATTTCATGTTACTGCAACAGATAATCAAGCATAAATGTAAAAGCTAATCACATTGACAATGACATACTTATGCATAAATATGAAAGAAATAGTTACTTATGAAATTGATGAAAGCAAATGAAGATAAACTAAATTATTTTAAGGATTCATGGTAAAGATAATAGTTCACTTAACTCCTGAAAACTTCAAATGATTTCCATAACTATCATCAATAGACATTTGACAGTGAAAGGAAAAAAAAATCTTAAAGAGAGCGAACATAAGTGTATAGACATTGAAATTCATGGCACAGATTCTTTGCAAGATAGCTAAATAACAATCATTTATTCAACCAATTATTCTAAAATTTCCACTGAACGCATCTGACAAAAAAAACGAGTGAAAAATAATCAACCTTCCCAATCAAAGAAAAAAGAAGAAAAGTTTTGTCATAGAATGAAAACCATTTTTATATGACCAAAATAGCAGTAGAAATCAACTCAACCTTTAAAATAATTCAAGATAAATTCAAGCTTCTTTTCAGCTCAATAACCCCAAAAGATAGCGGATTTATAACTAAATGAGGAGAATAAAGAATCATTTTGGCCAACATAGCATAAAAAAATAAATTCCACAATCTGTTAACAACATAACAATTTTTACATAATCAAAGAGTAGGGACGACAAATTCATAACCAAAAAAGACTCGATGTTTACAACTTCTCCAGAAAGTTCAACCTATTATCAATCCAATAACAAAAGACAAAGAGTTTACAATTTCAACTTTTCAAAAAGAAAAAGAGAAGCAGCTAACAGTTTGCATTTTTTCAACTAACACCAACAAGGTAAAACAACAATATTATGACTTCACAGTTCCAGGTTTCCAAGAAGAAAGAAAAAAAAGAAGCAACTAACAGTTTGCACTTTTTCAGCTAATACCAGCAGGGCAAAACAACAATATTATGACTTTCCATTTTCAATTTTCCAAGAAGAAAAAAAAAGTAGCTAACAGTTTACATTTTCAACTAACACCAACAGAGAAAAACAAATAATATTATAACTTAAAATCTTATGGCCTTCGAAGCCCTCTACAGCGATCAATCTCAGCACATAACATATTAATCGAAATCACTAATAATACCACTATTGCATCACAACAATGTGAGAAAAGATGAATAGCACTAACTGGTTCTTGGGTAGAAAAATGAGACCTCCAACTCTATTGGAGTCTACCACCACTAGAAAAATATCGTCGTCGTCAATTCAAAACTTCGATTAGCTCAGGAATCCCCAAATAAAAAATTGAAAATTTTTATTGAGGGAAAACTGTATGTTCGCCTTTTATCGAAGACCCTTTTTCTTTTTTTCTTTTCTTTCTCTATTTTTCCTAACCTAAATTTTCCAACCTCCTAAAATTTTCTCAGAAAATGTTTGAACCCCCTTAAGAGAGAACCAATGGTTTCATATATAGAAGGACTAATTAGGGGTATTTTGGGAAGCTCAACAGAAAATGGAATTCCCTCAAGACAAGGAATTCCCTCCCAAAAATGTACCAAATTCGTTGCTACTTTCAAAAGCTAACCAATAGAAAATGGAGGAAGGAGAATAATCATCAAAAGCCAATGAAAATTCTCCATCTATGTACGAATTCGTACAACTCTATCCAAGAATTTTGGGATTTGAACATTGGGTTGGACAATTCATCGATCTTTTAAAAGATTCGAGGAGCTTTGAAGCCATATGCTGGTTCGGGTTGGAAATGGGTCGGCGGTTTTGGTCGTTTTATTATGTTGAAAATGTTGTGGTGTTGGTTTTGGGGTGGGAATAGGTCAGAGGTCTGGTTGATAGCTGTTCGCATTTTTGGTCGGTGTAGAAAGTTGTACGTTGCTATTTGATGCGTATTGTACACAGTTGTTGCTGTTGTACGCTATTCTCTTGAAGGAGAATAGGGAGCTGGTCCGGGTCGGTTTTCTTTGGGCCTAGTTTGGGGTGAGATATTATTGTATTGGGCTGGCTGAATGGAGAAGAAATTAAGACAAAGATGGTCCTGAGTGGATTAAAAAATTGGGTTGCTGCTGATCTTGTTGAAGGGGATTTAGGCTGCTGATGTTTAATGTGGCCCAATTTAAAAAAATAAAAAAAATGGTAGAAATTTGGTATTTAAAAAAAATGCCAAATTAAATTAATTTTTAGCCAATTTTACTTAAATGTTAACCAAATTGGATATCAATTTGATCAATTGCATTGCAATTGTGATCAATTCAATTTCAATTATGGTCAAATTTAGTAAATTGACTAAATTTCATTGAGATTCGATACAAATTAATACCTTGTTTAATGTTAAGCTTCTTGATTCGATAAAATTGAATAAATATTTCTCCAAATAAATTACTTTTTAGAATAAATCATATTTAAATCAAGATTTTATCCATTTGAATTAATTTTCAAGATAAGCTCTGATTAGAATTCGATATTCCGTAAAATAGTTATTTAAGTAACAAAATTATACAATCTCGTATAGTTGAATACGATAATGTATAATTGCTACTTAAAATGATAAAATTACGTACATAAATATTTCGAAAAAGTTTTTATTCGGATGAAATAAATATTGTAGTTTTATTTAAAATTGAAGAAACTCAAAATTAAACTTGGTTGTGGAGGGTAAATATTAGGTGTCAACAACTGCGCCCTCCCTTTGGGTAGGGTGGATGCAAGTAACCCTGGGCAATGGGAGGTTGACGTTCCTAATTTTTGTCCAACCACAAATTCGAATCTGACAGAGGTTGGCTTTCGCATGAGTTTCATGGAGTTATGGCTGGACCTCAGTATCAGGTTTCCTACATATCTCAAGTTATATGATAATTCAGGCTACTTGTAGTTCATAAAGCTTAACTTAAAGAATGATTTTCAAAAATTCACCAGCTATCTTGGTTTTGGAGTTTTGATGAAACCAAAAGGCTGGAGAATAAAGGGATTTGGGGGGAGGTTGGAATGCAATCGAGTTTTCTATATAGAGCACAACCTACATATCCCCGAAACTCAGGGAATCAGACTACCTGTAGTTTGACTCAATCGGTAGAAAAGATAGTCTTTTATTTTAGACCATCTTTGGCTCAGAATGAGTGACAAGTTGATTGTGTTATGGAAAAGAGACTTGTAACCTCTTAACCATGAATGTGGGATCCTTGACATCTATAGGCAAGAACTTACATGGACATAATTTCCAAAACTCTAGGTGTGTTGTCACTCGGATTTGAAAGAAAGAGAAGTTTACCCTCGGTATAGGTTTTGAAATATCTCGAAGGTGAAGCTGAAACCAGAATATTCCAGAATACTCACATGCCTTCAACCAGGGGTGTGGTTTGATGGTAGTGCTGATCATCCTTTAGCTCGCGTTTAGAGAGTTTGATGTCCCTCTCTAGACTATTTCTGGGTTTGCTGCTAAGAAAGAGTTCCACATTTTGCTGCATCCCATTTGAAGTCATCCGCACCTGTGGTTTTGATTTGAGATTTTGATCCTCTCGGATTCCCTCGACAATGCTTCAAACAAAAAGTATTAGTACTAAACATAATTCACGGAAGAGGTATATAGTCTTTATCACATCTCCGCATGAGTTATCGCTTGAAAAGCAAAGTCATTCCTTTCATATACCTGTTTGGAAGGAAAATAACTTGTAACAACAAATATAAAAAACTTATTGGTTGTTGCATTATTATCTCATTTGTCGGTTGAATATGGTTTTAAATTAGGGTGTCTCTCTTGGCCACCGATGACACTTTATGCAGAATGGTCCTTGCAACCGTGTAATCTTGTGCTGATGTAGTAACCTTTTTGGTCACATATAATGCTAGTTATATGTGGCATGATAATTCTCTGCATATGATCTTAAGTAAGTCTTGTGCATCTTTTGTACCGATATGACTTATAGATTTCCTTGAGTTGTCAATATTTGGATAATCTTGCACATTATTGGATATTGGATACGAGGTGACTTACAGACATCCTTTGAATTTCTAGCTTTTAGGTGATCCTGCATATTATCCGACCTTGGATAATAGATGACTTATAGATATCCCTCCAATCGTTAGCTCTCTAGAATTTCTGCACATCATCCGACTTTGGATACAATATGGCTTACAAATATGTCTCAAATAGCTAGTCTTTGGGTAATCCTACACATAATCAATCTTTGATATGGCGTGTCTTATAGAGAACCCTTGGACATTATCAATTTGATAATCTTGCATATTGCCCGGTAAGAATTTCGTTGCGACCTACGGATAACCTTCGGACTATCAATTTTTGGGTAACCATGTAGACTATCCGGTTAGGATGTTGTTGTGGCTTACGAATGACCTACGGGCTATCAACTCATATGTAACCTTACACACTATCCTATTTCAAATAATATGACTTATAGATGACCCTCAGATTGTTAATTTTTAGAAAGTCTCATATGTCGTTTGCTTTTAGATAACGAGTTAAAGACGTCCTTTTGAATCACATGCTTTTAATGTATTCAGATAATGCTATATTAAATGATGATGTTATCCTTGATGCCAGTATTTGTGTCTCACATATCAATAGTTATTGAATGATGATGATATCCTTGACGCTAGCATTTGTGTCTCGCATGTCGATAGATATTGAATGGCCCTCTTAGAAATGATATAAATGGCAATGATATGAATGACCCTCTCGATAATGGCATGAAATGGCCCTCTTGGCAATGATATAAAATGGATCTCTTGGCAATGTCATGAAATGACCCTCTTGGCAATGTTATGAAATGGCCCTCTAGGTAATTATATGAAGTGGCCCTCTCCGCGATGATATAAATGACCCTCTTAGTAATGATATGAAATGACCCTCTTGGCCATGATATGAAATGGCCCTCTCGGCGATGATATGAATGGCCCTCTTGGCAATGATATGAAGTGGACCTCTTGACGATGATATGAAATGGCCCTCTTGGCAATGGCATGAAATGGACCTCTTGGCAATGATATGAAATGGCCCTGTTGGCCATGTTATGAAATGGCCCTCTCGACGATGATATGAATAGACCTCTTGGCAATGATCTGAAGTGGCCCTCTCAGCGATGATATGAAATGAACCTCTTGGAAATGGCATGAAATGACCCCCTTGGCAATGATATGAAATGGCTCTCTCGGTGATGATATGAATGGCCCTCTCGGCGATGATATGAATGGACCTCTTGGCAATGATATAAAGTGTCCCTCTCGGTGATGATATGAATGACCCTCTTAGCAATGATATGAAATGGCCCTCTTAGTAATGATATAAAATGGCCCTCTTGGCAGCGATATGCAATGGTTTTTTCGGTGATTTGAAAATAGTTTCACTTGAGTTCATTTGTCTGCGTCTTGCTTTCTACGTGTACCTGTACTCAAGGTAGACAATTAGTAGACATAATGTAGCTCTCACTGGCGACCAAAATCAAGCTTTATGATAGTTTAGTGACAAATAATGAGTATCATAATTTGAATAGCTTATTTTGCTATCAATCTGCTCTTTTTTGATAAAATAATTAAATGGCACATCCACCGGATGCAAGTAAATAGGGGCAAAACCCTTGTTTGGGGATTACTAAAATACCGTTCTTAAGCATTATATGCTCTTGTATGGCTCCTAACTTTCTTGAGGATTTTTGAAAGAGACTCTCATTTTTGTGTATTGATCTCTGCATCCACAGAAAAATGATTAGTTTTGAGTAAAACTACTCCATGTTGACCTTCTTCGATCCTTGATTTGCTCCTCGCCATCTTTCAGGTACTCTGTCATGTTGGGGCTTCCACCCCTGACTCTCCGTCCCAGTTGATGTCTAGGAAAGTACAAAATAAAAGATTCGTATAGATTTCTGAAAGTAATATTAATTTTAGAAGATAGTTTCGAAAGTTTCTATAAAAACTTTTAGAAAATCTCCGCCTGTCATGTCATGTACTAGCTTAACAAACGTCTTCCTTTTGATTTTGAATATATTATAATGTTTGATAGAGGAATCATCATAGAGTCTTCCTATCAAAAGTTTGTCATAGCCTAAAATTGAGTCCACCTAGACTTTGTCGCAGCTGGTGACTTCAAAAGTTTAACTTTGACCTCTGGTGCTGGAGAATTTGAAATATATTCCAGTGTTTGGAGGAAATTTTGAGGCCTTCCTTAAAATTTCTGCCCCAGTTTAAATTTGTTTGAGATGATATCAACTCAAGAGGATCTGAGGTCTTTATTGGTCTTCGTTCTCTTTGTTGGATGATGATATCCCTTTTGTGAATTTTTGAGATTCCTTCTCAAAAATTCTGCCCCAGTTTCTATTTCCTGGGGTTACATGACTGAACCGTTGGGGCGCCTACGTATCCCGTTGAAGCAGGAATCAGGTCACACATAGTTCAGGACTACGCTAAGAATATATAGAAAAATCTAATGGGTTGACCAAAGCCGACATAGGCCGCTTATGTATCCCTTTTTTAGGAGTTTAGGTCATCAAGTAGTTCACACTTAAACGGAAAGGATAAATTTTCCTAAGGGGTTGACAGAAGCTGACATAGGCTGCCTACGTATCCTTTTTTTGGGAATTCAGGTCAAATATAGTTCGTACATAAAAGGAAATGATAAATTTTCCTAAGGGGTTGACTGAAGCAGACAAAGCCGCCTACGTATCCCTTTCTTGGGAATTCAGGTCAAACATAGTTCGTATATAAAAGGAAAGGATAAATTTTCCTAAGGGGTTGATCAAAGCCGACATAAGCCGCCTACGTATCCCTTTCTTGGGAATTCAGGTCAAACGTAGTTCGAACATAAAAGAAAATAATTCTAAATAATCACACATTTGAAAACAAATTATTACGAAGGCGATTACAAATAAACTAAGAAAACACAAAAACTAGAACGTCTTTCAAATATAATATCTCTTTACCGCATCAGAATTGATTGGTTTGGTCCACTCTCGGCCATCCATCTCAGACAAAATCAGAGCTCCTCCAGATAGTACCTTGCGAACTATGTATGGCCCTTGCCAATTTGGAGCAAACTTGCCCTTGTACGATATCCTAGCAAAGCGTAAGGCAATATCTCATTCCATGATCTATCATTTTCGACCATCTTTCTTAAGATCTTCTTGATGTTCTTATTGGCAGCTTTTTCGGCTCCATTCATTTGTAGATGATATGCGGTCGAGTTTTGATGCACGATTTTGAACTGATCATAAATTTATTCATCAAGTGACTGTTCAAGTTTGCCCCATTATCAGTAATGATCTATTCCAGCACTCCAAATCAACAAATCAAGTTATTCCTGACAAAATTTGCAACCACTTTTTTAGTGATGGCTCGATATGAAGCAACTTCAACCCACTTAGTAAAGTAATCAATAGCAGCCAAAATAAATCTATGCCCATTTGATGTTGGTGGTTCTATTGGTCCGATAACATCTATACCCTAAGTTACGAAAGTCCAAGATGAACTCATCGCATAAAGTTCATGTGGAGGCATTCGAATCAAATCTCCGTGTATCTGACATTTTGGGCATTTCTGCACATACTTGCTACAATTATTTTCCATAGTCATCTAGAAGTAATCGGTTCTCAGGATCTTTCTTGCAAGGGCAAACCCATTCATGTGGTCCCCACAAACTCCAGCGTGCACTTCTTTTATTAATTTATTTACTTTTACAACGTCGACGCATCTCAAGAATCCTTAGTCTAGAGTCCTTCTAAAAAGGATTTCCCCACTTGGAAAATAGTTTCTTTCCAAACGTCGGATTGTATTCTTTTGATTATTGCTGGCTTCTTCAGGATATACTCCAGATTCTAAGTACCTTTTAATATCGTAGTACCATGGCGTTCCGTTAGGCTCCTCTTCGACATACGCACAATGCACGGGTTGTTCCTTCAAACTTATTTCCAAAGGATCGATGTAACTCTAATTTGGGTGCTGAATCATGGAGGATATAGTGACCAAAGCATCAACAAACTCATTTTGCATCCTTAGGATATGTCTGAAGTCAACTTCCTTGAATCTTCCATATTATTCTTGCACTAACTCCACATAAGGAGTAATCTTGGAGTTCTTTACTGCCCATTCTCCTCGTACCTGGTGAGTCAGCTAATCTGAGTCTTCGATGACTAGCAATTCACGAACATCTAAATCAAGTGCCAATTTGAGACCTAGGATGCAAGCCTCATATTCGGCCATATTATTGGTGCACAGGAAATGCAACTTACCAGTGATCGAATAGTGTTGGCCTATTTCTGATACCAAAACTGCTCTAATTCTTGAACCTTTGAAATTGACCGCCCCATCAAAGAACAACCTCTATCCGGGGTAAATTTCTGCGATGTCTTCTCCCACAAATAAAATTTCATCATCTGGGAAGTAAGTTCGAAGTTGATCATATTCATCATCGACCGAATTCTCTGCCAAATAATTTTCTAAGGCTTGCCCCTTGACTGCCTTTTGAGTCACATACATAATGTCGAACTCACTCAGTAACATTTTTCACTTAGCTAAATTTCCGGTAGGCATGGCTTTCTGGAATATATACTTTAATGGATCCATTATCAAGATGAGATATGTTATGTATAAGGATAGATAATGCCTCAACTTCTATGCGGCCCAGGTCAGAGCATGATATGTCCTTTCTATGACACTGTAATAAGCCTCGTATGACGTGAACTTTTTACTCAAGTAGTAGATGGCTTTCTCTTTCTTACCGGTCTCATCATGTCGCTCGAGGACATATTTGAAAGAATTTTCTGAGACTGACATGTAAAGTAACAAGGGACTTCCTTCCCTCGGTGGAACCAAAACTGGCGGCACATTCAAATATTCCTTGATTTGGTCAAAAGCTTTCTGGCATTCTCCTGTCTACTCATTCAATGCATCTTTCTTTAGAATCTTGAGAATTGGTTCGCATATGACTGCCGACTGAGCAATGAACCTGCTAATGTAATTCAAATGACTCAGGAAACTCATAACCTCTTTCTTGGTCCTCGGCAGTGGCAAATCCTGAATTGTCTTGATCTTGGATAGATCTAGCTCGATGGCCCTTCTGCTGACTATGAACCCCAGTAGCTTCCCCGCTGGCACACCAAAAGCTTACTTAGTAGGATTTAACTTCAAATGTTACTTTCTTAGTCTGTTGAAGAATTTTTCCAGATGGGTCAGATGATCCGAACTCTCACAGGATTTGATAATTACATCATCCAAGTATACCTCAATCTCTTTATGAATCATATCATGAAAAATCATCGTCATAGCCCTCATGTATGTTGCACCTGCATTCTTGAGACCAAACGGCATTAACCTATAATAATAAACACCCCAGGGCATAATGAAAGCTGTCTTTTCTGTATCTTCCTCATCTATCAATATCTGATGATACCCGATGAAACAATCTACTAAAGGCTACATTTCATGCTTTGCATAATTATCAATGAGGAAGTGGATATTGGGCAGTGGAAAATTATCTTTAGGACTGGCTCTATTCAAATTTCTATAGTCAACACAAATTCGGATCTTACCATCCTTCTTCAGCACTAGGACAATATTGGCTAGCCATGTCGGATATTTTGTGAACTCCACAACCCTAGACTGAATTTGTTTCATGACTTCTTTCTTAATATTTAGACTTAAGTTCGGCTTGAATTTCCGTATTTTTTTCTTGACGGGATCGGACTCAGGATTTATCGGTAACTTATGCGATATAATATTAGTGCTCAATCCTGGAATATCATCGTAGGACCAAGAAAACACATTAATGTATCCCTGCAACAAGTTAATGATCTCTCTTTTTTGTACTTCTGCTAGGTGGACACTGACACTTGTTTCTTTGATTTTATTATGATTGCGCAGGTTGACTATTTCAGTTTTGTCTAGGTTGGGCTTTTCTCAATTCTCAAACTCTTCTATATCCTTCACTAACCGCTCCTTGTCACCTTCTTTTCAGTCCTCGTCACTCCCCTCATTTTGTTCATCTAAGCTTTGACATGACATAACTTTGGCAGGTTTTAAGTTACTGCAACTGTAATAAACAAACAAACCAAGTTAGATGATAATAAGATAATAAAAAAGATAATGTCATAGATTAAAATAATCTTATTTCAAAATAACTTCATAAATAAAGAGAGTGCTTTACATCGAAATTTGGGAAATAAGTACAAACTATGACTCATAACCCACACAAATATGGGCTCATGCCTTTTTTAAAACGGTAAAATATGAAATAAAGTTTGATATATAAAGGGTGGATCATGGGGCCTTCTCCGGATCATCACCGATTTTAAAAACTACTAGTAATTGGACTTTCACCTACCACTATTGGTGACGAGTTATGAGTAGAGTAGAGGTCCAGTTTTGCAAGTCTTCTCCTAGTGCGACCTTCTTTACCCCATCGAAATTTGAGAAATCATCCGGTACTGTATTGCATCCTACGAACAGATTTCCTATCCCATCCCCAAGATAATCATCAATCGGTATCTCACGCACCGGTAATGACTGGTATAGGAGTGGCAAGGTCCTAGACAAACTCGCCTTTGACTTATTCTCAATCTCATCCTCCTCTGTTGGCTGATATCCTAATCTATATTTTGATGCTTTCTCTGGGACCATAATGGGCTCAATAATTCCTTCCAGATTCTTACCCAAACCTTGACCAGGCTCGAACCTATTTCTCAATATCACAGTCGCAATTATTTTTTAGACAGAAGGCATTGGAGCTTCGAGCGTCAAATCTTTCTCTATATCACTCATAATTTCCATGGTATAGAAATTACTACCCTTTGAGATATCTTCAATTACCGGCACATAACCAATGGGATGGTTCGCGTGGCTTTCTTCCCCTTGGATGACTATTTTATGATCCTCTCAAATAAACTTTAATAACTGATGGAGGGTTGATGAAAATGCCTTTGCACCATGTATCCATGGTCTTCCCAAGAGCAGGTTGTAACTAGGATAAATATCCATAACATGAAATTTAGCCTTGAATTCAGTAGGTCTCATCTGAATGTGCAAATCAATTTCACCTATGGTATCCCTCTGCCCTCTATCAAATGCCCACACATTTACGTGGATTTGGAGAATTTTCCCCAGATCATAGCCCATTTGAACCAATATGGAAAGAGGACAAATTTTCAAACTTTATCCGTCATCTATCAATACACGATTAATCACATAGTCCTGGCAAACGATAGTGATGTGTAAGGCTTTGTTATGCATTACTCCCTCAAACGGCAACTCTTCTTTGCTGAAGGACATGCAATGACTTCCCACAATATTTCCTATCATTGCAGCTAGATTCTCGACACTCGTGCCTATGGGAACATATGCTTTATCCAAGACCTTCAATAAAGCTTGTTGTGGTATTGCGAACTCATTAATAGTGCCAAAATGGAAATCTAGGCCAGAGTCTTCTCCAAATGCTTGACAATTGAGTAATCTTTCAATTGTATATGCCTTCAAAATTCCCCGACCTCCCCTTCAGTAATTGGCCTTTTTTGTTAATCTTTCATAGTGGTTAAATCTGCAGGAATGTAGCATCATCCAGAGCGCGTCATCCCCTGGGCAGCGGCAGTCTCTACGATTAATTCTTTCCTAGGCTGAGGTGTATACACTTGAGTCGGGGCCGTCATTACTATAAATGGGGGCTTCTCATTGACACTTAAGGCAGCCATGGCTCTCTCTATCTTCTCCACCTCTTCCATCTTTTTGAGCTTTTCTAAGTTCACCTTAGTGATAGTCTTGCTAGACACCCATTCGCCCTCTATTTTAATTATGTTAACTGTAGGTCCCCCATGATTAGGCAATGGATTACTGTTGACATTCGGTGCCGGCGACTGAAGCGTGATAATCTTCTGGTCAATCTAATCTTGGATCTTATGTTTTAAGTTAATACAATCTTCGGTACTGTGCCCCGCTGCTCCTAAATGATAGGCATAATTTTGATAGGACTAGTAAAATCGAGAATTGGGATTGGTAAATTTTGGTGGAATATGCTATAAATGACCGATGTCTTTCTATCTCCCAAAGAGTTGGGTATGACTTTCAGCCAATGACATAAAGTTTTGGGGAGGTCTTTTTTTGAGGTTTGGACGTGGAGGGTTATAATGGATCTAGTTGGTAGGAGGAGGCACTTGATGATAATTTGAAGGCGCTTGGGAATTTGTTCAATTATTTGGAAGGGTGGCTTGAACATGAGGCTGATAACTCAGCAGTGGAACTTGGTATTGGGGTAAAATATTTGGCTGTGGAGCTTGGTATTGGGTTTGGACATTTGGAAGTGGAGCTTAGTACTGGGATTGGACATTTGGAAGTGGAGTTTGGTTTTGGAGTTGGGTGTAGAATATGTGCCAAAAATTCGGTGACGAAGGAGAGGAAAGAATGTTCCTAGCCTTGAATTTCTTCTTCAATTTAGCAACAGAATCAGCAGAGATCGCGCCTACATCTTTATTTTTATTCTTTGAGAACATAGAAGTCCCCAGACGGTGTTGTAGTTCTGATGATCTTTCTGGTTCGAATTCCTTCCTCTAGCGATTCCCAAATTTTCACCAAATCTACTAAAGTTGCTCTAACAGTGGATACCATCCTAATATAATATTCTCCCTCTTGTGTATAAGAGAACACAGAAACCATCTCTTTCTTAAACATGGGAGGTTGTACCTTGGTAGCTTCTTTTCTCCAACGGAAGGCATAGTCTTGAAAACACTCATCATTCTTCTGCTTAATCTGGTCCAATGAGAATCTGTCAGGGACTATTTCAATGTTAAACGTGAACCTATCAAGGAAACCCTTAGCCAATTCCCTCCAACTAGTCCATCTTTTCAGCTCTTGAGATGTGAACCAATCCAAGGCTTCGCCTCTTAAGCTTCGACTGAATAAGCACATTAATAATGCTTATTTGGAAGCGGGTTTTATGGGTTTAAAAGTGGATTTTGGGGTTTTAAGAATGAATTTTGTGGATTCGAAGGCCGATTTTGTGGGGTTAGGGATGGTTTTTGTTGATTGTAAGCATCTGGGTTAATTTCTCAATTGGTGTTTTGGACTAGTTGAGGATCAGACACGGACGATATATTAATTGGCTGATCCCCGAGAATAGGCGTATGAGGGGAGGGATCTAGAGTGGAGTCCCGATTCCTTCTAGAGTGGAAGCACTGACAGTGATGGCCAGGTTAGCCAAATCTTGGGTACGATTCATCTCCTCCTGAAGCATTTCTAATTTTCTAGCGAGTTTAGCAATCATCTCGCTCTGTTCTGCTATTACATTGTCCCTGATGGTCAACACATTCTCTTTGTCATTTCCAGTCATTTTTGAATGACTGCCAGAGGATAGGATTTTTGATCGGGTGAAGTAAGGATGTTCTGCCAGCTTATTTCAACACGGAATAGTTTTCTATTATCTGTAAAGTAAAATAACTCAAAGGCAGATGTGTTAGTTCCCATATGTGATACTTAAGGCAAGATATTTGACAAGAAATAACGACGTAGAGTTTTTTGTGCCATAGCAAAATTGTTCCACATGAGCATAATGGATAAATTTCCCTTTGACTTCAAATGAACACACATAAGCAGATAAGGTAGTTATATCATATAAACATTATAATAGCGTGTACCCTAACTGGGATGATCCTTTTTGAGCCAAGGGTTTGGGCCTAACGAATTTTGAAGAAAATATATGTTTTTTTAAGGTCAATCCATTATCCCCCCCCTCAAACTTTCATAGCTATGAAAAAGGGCATAAATGCCTACAAAAGATAACAAAAGAGAGATACAATCTTTAGGGGAAAGGGAAATAACATGAAAAAAGATACATTCCCACGCAGGGGAATAGAAAAGCTAGCTACTGGATGCTCCTTCGTTTGCCTTTTCCATCTTAGCCTTGTTCACCTCCTACGATATTTGATACCTATTGACGATCAAATGACTCCTGCACAATTATGCCTTGTTTTCGTAGGTCATCCTCTCTATATTATCAATATGAGAAGCCATGCTATCATCCAAATCGATTAGACACTACCTCGCATCATCATCTTCCTGCCTGGCCCACTTCAACCCTTCTCTTAACATATGTATAGTTAAAGCATCCTCTATATGCATCTTTCGGTGAGTGATTTCACTTTTCTGAATTTTATCTCGAAGCCTGTGGAGTCGGATCTGATGCTCTGATTGTACATCAACAACCCGAGTGGGCACATTCGGCCCCGGAATTAATGCTCCAGTAAGACTCTTCTTTAACCACTCCTTATAAGTGTCACTGACTTCAGGTTCATACTCTATATGGAAAGAGACTTCCGTTCACCCTCTTCTTCTCCATATCTTTACCATGTAGTCTTTTAGCAAAGACTCGCCTTCATCGTACTCAGTGAAGAATCTAAGCATAGACTCAATTTGAGGTGTCTCCTGCTTGATCTTGAATTGCCTAAGAACTCTTCCAGGATTGTCGAGACAGGTTTCCCTGAGACCTGGAAGCACTAGAAAAGGCCACTCACCCCCTGAAATAGTGTATCTCCCTGAATGAAGATATTTGATGAACCATTGGACATCGTCCTCCCTCAATTCTCCAAAAGTCTTAAGCCAAATTTCGGAGATGCTTTTCTTTTGAACTTGTGCAGGAACAACTACATGTCATCCGATGATAAAAGATCCTTCCTCATTTCATGATCAGGCTGTACTATTCTAGGATTTTTCACCGAATGCATCATCATCCACCACTGCAAGATTAGGTTGCAACCATCAAAGAAACGATCCTCGACTTGACACCTTTCCAAAGCTTGATATTGTCAGCTACAATCATGGGAGCTAAGTTATGGAATACATTCTTAGTACCGTACTTCATTCCATAGAAGAGTGTGTGGGTCACCGTGACAACCCTTGGATGAATTGTGCCATTTTCCCCTTGCAGAAACACCATAGTTCCAAGTAGGCCTACCGCGAATGCAAATGCTATTGTCTCTTTCCATTTTGCTTCTGACTTAAATTTATGCCCAAACTTATGAAAAGCATTAAATCTACCAAACCGACGATACAACTCATTAAAAGAAATATTTGCTCCTTCACGTTCCCCTAGCCAGGTGTCATCGTCAGTTAAAAATACCTCTTTGATCTTTTGAAGGTCCCACACAACTAGGACTAGAATGTTCTTATCAGGTGTCTCTCTTCTGTTGAAGCATATTTCAGTACTCTCGTAGCAAATCAACACCTCTTTAATAATGGGAGTCAATTCAACCTCCCCAAAGCGAAACACCATATTCTGATCATCCCAAAAAGGTCGTTAGTATATGGATCATTTCGGGCCAAGTGTTCATCTCAATCAATAAAGGTAGATGCCCGATGTATATTCCAACAATCTTTCTCACTTCTGCACTCATGTAATCTCACCATAATTTCAGAAAGTGATTGGGTCCGGTAACCATCTTAAACTTTTCACAGGAATGCAATTGAGCCATATCCTACATAAAAGCAGACAAAGATGAGCCTTCTCCCCGACCCCAAAGGATAATGGATTGAATTGGACAAGCATATGTTTTCTTCAACACATAAGTAAGGTTCGTATGTAATTGACTCAAAGCTAATATACGTAAGGTGGGTTTTCTGATGGCCCCAATACCCCACTTGAGTATTGGGTCGTCCTAGACTTATGCCTAAAATAGAATTTTGGTTTTGCTCTATCCTAGGTGTCTAGAGTGGGATTGAACAGAGGTTCCCAAGCGGACAACTTGGGTTTGAAAATACAAACAACCACCAGACGACTCACGGGCTAATAAATCATTGTATTTCCAACACATTATTTGGAATTGAACAACAGGGGCTGGGACATCCACGAAACCCCAAAATAGTTTACAAATAAATGCACAAATATGTTATAAGATGTAATAATTAAATACCACAAAATCGAAACATATAAACATATAAATAGTTAATCAAAAGACGAAATCAAACATTTGGTTAGAACCTAGTTAAATATCCCCAGCAGAGTCGCCATTTCTATTTTATGAAGAAATTTTGACTAATTTGGAGAGTCTCCACTTAATTTTTGAAAAGGAATTAAGAAACCTTTCTAAAATACTTTAAACAATCCAAAACAAAAAAATCGTTTAAGTTTTGAAGATTCTGAGTAAATGGTTCCTATAAACGTTTTAGGAAGGTGTTAGGCACCTAAAACGTCCGCTAACTTGTGGTTATCCGGACTATTTGAAAACATCTTTTGATTAACTTTGGAAAAATTGATAGTTGAAAAATAATTGATTTTCTACAAAAGACTTATAAAAAAATAGAATTAGCGAATTAGTTGGGGTTTCAACCAAGTCTAAACAAAACTAATAAACAAATAAACACATGAAAAGGGGAAGGGAGGAGAAAGTAAAGGATTTAGGCCATTGGGCCCAAATCAATGAGACCTGTCCTAGTATAATTGGGCTTTCGACCCATTTCACCAGTCCTAGTCTAGTTTTCAATCTTTTTGGCTCCAAATCTGCTTCACCTGTATTAAATACAACTTCGACTTCAACGCCCAAAATGAATGAATAATAAAATCAAGAAATAAATAAAGGCAAGGATAAATGAATAAATAAATAAATAATTAAATAAACAAGTAAATGAAAAACGAGATTTTCAAATCTCATGGTCGCTTCAACGGTGGACTTTAATCCATTTCTTCTTCTTTCGACTCCTTGCATTCGTGCACTATTAGATTGCCTCCTTAAGGCCTTCAAAATCGACTCATGAGGGATGGACCTCAATGGCTTGAGGCCCACATTGATAATGCAACAATAGGAATAGAGTCCGTTTGGAATCAAATACGGGTTCATGCGAAGGAGAAAAAAGAAAATAAATAATTAATACATATTCTGAGTTAATGGCTAACCAAATTAAGGTTTCAGGTCACTGCAACAGATACTCAAGCATAAATGTAAAAGCTAATCACATTGACAATGACATACGGATGCATAAATATGAAATAAATAGTTACTTATGAAATTGATGAGAGCAAATAAAGATAAACTAAATTATTTTAGGGATTCATGGTAAAGATTATAGTTCACTTAACTCCTGAAAACTACAAATGATTTTCGTAACTATCATCAATAGACATTTGACAGGGAAAGGAAAAAAAATTCTTAAAGAGATCCAACATAAGTGTATAAACATTGAAATTCATGGCACAGATTTTTGGCAAGATAGCTAAATAACAATCATTTATTCAACCAATTATTCTAAAATTTCCGCTCAACGCATCTGACAAAAAAAATGAGTGAAAAATAATCAACCTTCCCAATCAAAGAAAAAAGAAGAAAAGTCTTGTCATAGAATGAAAACCATTTTTTATATGACCAAAATAGCTGTAGCAATCAACTCAACCTTTAAAATAATTCAAGATGAATTCACGCTTCTTTCCAGCTCAATAACCCCAAAAGATGGAAGATTTATAACTAAATGAGGAGAATAAAGAATTATTTTGGCCAACATAGCATAGAAAAATAATTCCACAAGCTGTTAACAACATAGCAATTTTTACATAATCAATGAGTAGGGACGACAAATTCATAACCGAAAAAGACTCAGCTTTTACAACTTCTCCAGAAAATTAAACCTATTATCAAACCAATAACAAAAGACAAAGAGTTTACAATTTCAAATTTTCAAAATGAAAAAGAGAAGCAGCTAACATTTTGCATTTTTTCAACAAACACCAATAGGGTAAAACAATAATATTATGACATCACAGTTCTAGATTTCCAATAAGAAAGAAAAAAAAGAAGAAGCTAACAGTTTGCATTTTTTTAACTAACACCAGTAGGGCAAAAAAACAATATTATGAATTTACAGTTCCAACTTTCCAAGATGAAAGAAAAAAAACAGCTAACAGTTTACATTTTCAACTAACACCAACAGAGGAAACAAATAATTATAACTTAAAATCGTATGGTCTTCGAAGCCCTCAACAGCGATTAATCCTAGCACTCAACGTATTAATCTAAATCACTAATACTACCACTATTGCATCACAACAATGTGAGAAAAAATAAATAGCACTAACCGGTTCTTGGGCAGCAAAACGAGACCTCAAACTCTATTGGAGTCTACCACCACCATAAAAACATCGTCGTCATCAATTCAAAACTTCGATTAGCTCAGGAATCCCCAAAGAAAAAACTAAAAATTTTTACTGAGAGAAAACTGTATGTTTGCCTTTTAGGGAAGACCCTTTTCCCTTTTTTTTCTTTTCTTTCTCCGTTTTCCCAGACTAAATTTTCCAACCTCCTAAAATTTTCTCAGGAAATGTTCGAATACCCCTAATAAAGAACCAATGGTTTCTTATATAGAAGGCTGAATTAGGGATATTTTGGGAATCTCAATAGAAAATAGAATCCCCTCAAGACAAGGAATTCCCTCCCTAAAACGTACCAAATCCGTTGGTAATTTCAAAAGCTAACCAATAAAAAATGGAGGAAAGAGAATAGTCTTCAAAAGCTAATGAAAATTCACTATCTATGTACAAATTCGTACAACTCTATCCGAAAATTTTGGGGTTTAAACATTGGGTAGGACAACACATTGATCTTCGAGAAGATTCGAGGAGATTTAAAGCCATATGCTAGTTAGGGTTGGAAACGGGTCGACGATTTTGGTCGTTTTATTATGTTGAAAATGTTGTGGTGTCAGTTTTGGGTTGGGAACGAGTCGGAGGTCTGGTTGAAAGCTGTTCGCATTTTTGGTTAGTGTAGGAAGCCATACGTTGATGTTTGATGCGTATTGTACACAGTTGTTGCTATTGTACGCTATTCTCTTGAAGGAGAATAGGGAGCTGGGCCGGGTCAGTTTGCTTTGGGCCTGGTGGGGTGAGATATTGTTGTATTGGGCTGGCTAAATAGAGAAGAAATTAAGACAAAGATGGGCTTCAGTGGATTCAAAAATCAGGCTGCTGCTGATCTTGTTGAAGGGGATTTAGGCTGCTGATGTTTAATGTGGCCCAATTTAAAAAATAAAAAAAGGTAGAAATTTGGTAATTAAAAAAAGGCCAAATTAAATTAAATTTTAGCCAATTTTACTTAAATGTTAACCAAATTGGATATCAATTTGATGAATTGCATTGCAATTGTGATCAATTTGATTTCAATTATGGTGAAATTTAATAAATTGACTAAATTTAATTGAGATTTGATACAAATTAATACCTTGTTTAATCTTGAGTTTCTTGATTCGATAAAATTGAATAATTAGTTCTCCAAATAAATTATTTTTTAGAATATATCATATTTAGATCAAGATTTTACCCATTTGAATTAATTTTCAAGATAAAATCTGATTAAAATTTAGAAAATAGTTATTTAAGTAACAAAATTATACAATCTTGTACAATTGAATACGATAATGTATAATTGCTACTTAAAATGACAAAATTACGTACATAAATATTTCGAAAAAATTTTATTTGGATGAAATAAATATTATAATGTTACTTAGAATTAAAGAAACTCAAAATTAAATTTGGTTGTGGAGGGCAAAAATTAGGTGTCAACATCCATTACAATTTTTAGGGTTGCATCCCCTTCTTGATGTTCTTTTGTAGTTTCGTACGATCGATTTTTGATTTCTATGGATGGTTTATTTCCTTAAGCTCAATGTTTCACCTTTGATTGTATATATCTTTTTGGTTTAGCCCTGATTTATCTATCAATAGATTAGTTCTTGATTTTTTAAGTGTTGCTCATGAGATATTGTTTTGGGATAAATGGTTCTCCACCGGGTGGGTAGTATGAGTTCCACTTACAATGAGTTTTGAGTCATGACACAGTTAGTATCAGAGCCTATGTTGGTCAATCTCATCGTACCAAAATGGGTCTAGTGGAGTCTCACGGAATTGTACGGAGATATGTGTACTTTTTTTTGGGAGGCTATAGGACTTTAGGATATTTATCATTCTTGTTTCTTTTGTTCTATAATTTGATTCCAATCGATATCCAATGATCCAAATCGGTATGTAATATCCTTCAGTCTTTTGTCCAAAAATGGCGAATACTATGTCTTGTAGAACCCGACTAACAGCACCCACGTTGATCGCTCCAATTGTGGGGTCGACCAAAAGAGGAAGAGAAAGAGTGAGAGGGGGATGTAGGGGAAGAAAGGGATGACCCACACCTGCTAGGGGTGGAAATCAAGGGACGGCTGGACAGACTCTTGAGAGATTAGTATCACTTTTCCTACCTAAGGATCATTTGGAGGAGATGTAAATAATAGAGGAATAAGGCGTGGAGACTAAGGTATCAGTTCAAACTAGGGTTGTATGATTACCCCTATATCCATTGAGGTTGTGCTGTAGGTGTTAGTTTTTATTCTTAGAAAAGTTTGTGCCACGATCCTCCATGATTGTAAGAATGATAAGTTTTTGGTATTGGAACAGAGAGATATGTAAGTTGTGGCCTATGAGGCTAAGTTCCATGCTTTATATCTCTATACCACTCAGTTGTTGACCTCTGAGGAGGAGAGGATTCTCTTTATGTTAAAGGTTTGAACTATGATGTCTAGTTAGTGTCTGTGCATATGACTTTTCCAAGTAAAGGATTCAATTTAGTTTTAGACTATGTTATGAAGTTGGAGAGAGTTAACCAAATGGGCATATTTAAAATGTTAGTAAAGAATTCACAAAAATTTTGTAATTTTGGTGAGTCTTACACTTAGGACCATGGTCAGCACACCTATTCAGCCCATCCTATTCTGTCAAAATTGTCAGCTTCTACTGTGGTTCTAGTAAAGATTTCTTCTCAAATTAGAATGTTTGGAGCCAGGGGCTTCCTACTTTTTTGCCAGTCGGACTTCCCTCGAGAGAGGGTGTTTCTATCGTGGTGCTATTAGCCATTTTATGAAGGAGTGTATTGTGAGGTAGGAAAATGCGCAGGTGCAACAACAGACTTAGGCTATAGTTTTAGTTGGTCAAGGATGAGGAGGTAATAGTAGGGGTTATCCATAAGGTGGACAAGGAAATCATATAGGTTGTTGAAGAGGTTGGAGGAATGGGGGTGTAGAAAGAGAAGTATACCTAGGGGAGGAGTCAACTCATATTAATGATCGGTCTCATTGCTATGGATTTTTGAAAAAGACTAATGTCGAGGCTTCTAATATGATGATCATAGGTATTATTTTTTGTTATTGATAGATGGATTCTATTCTATTTTTTTCTGTTATACTTATTCTTATGTATCTATTCAGTTTATGATGGTGCTAAATTTGTTTTGTGATCTACTTGATTGTCCTATTTATGTATCTACTTTGGTTAGTGAGTTTGTGGTAGTGATTCTTGTTTATCATTCTTTCCTTATATTATTTTTGGATTTTCAAACTTGGATAGGCATAATTATTTTGGATATGTTGGACTTTGATGTAATTTTGGGTATGACCTGGCTATCTCTGTATCACTTAATTTTAAATTGTTATGCTAAACAATGACTCTAGCTATGCCGGGAATAGGTGATATAGATTGGGAGGAAGTGTATAAGGCCAAGCCGGTGAAACTTATATCATTTATCCACGTCAAAAGGTTAGTGAGGAAGGGGTGTTCATCCTTTTTAACTCATCTTCGGGATTTGAGTATGGGGTCCCATTCTATGGAGTCAATTTTAGTAGTTTCCAAATTTCAAGATGTGTTCTCTCCAGATCTACGAGGTATTACTCCAAATAGAGATATCAATTTCTATATTGACTTAGAGCTAAGAGTCCATCCTATATCTATTCTGCCCTATAGAATGACAAGTGTTATATTCGTCCAAGTGTTTCATCTTGGTGTGCTCCAGTTCAGTTTGTTAAATATAAGGACAGTAGTTTGAGGATATGCATTGATTATAGATAGCATAATAAGGTTACTATAAAAAATTAATACACTTTGCCTCACATAGATAATTTATTTGATCTATTGTAGGGTGTAAATTAATGTTCTCAAAAATTAATTCATGTTGTGTTATTGCCAGTTGAAAATTAGACTATAGGATGTGCCAAACACAACTTTTAGAACTTGACATGGTGATTATGAATTTCTGGTGATATCTATTGGGTTGACTAGTGCACCCTTACCCTTTATGAGTTTGATAAATGGGATCTTTAGGTCACTCTTGTATTCTTTTTCTATTTTGATTATTGATGATATTGTAGTCTACTCTAATAGTATATAAGAGCATACATACTATATTTACATCGTCTTGGAGATTCTATGAGAGAAATAGTTGTTTGCTAAGTTTTCAAAGTACAAATTCTGGTTGTCTTCAGTTGCTTTCTTAGGGAACGTAGTTTTTGAAAAAGGGATTATGGTGGATCTTTCATAGATTGAGGTAATTAAGAATTGGTTCGGCCTAGTTTAGAGACTGAGGTAAGGATCTTTGTGGGTCTTGCTAGTTACTACCGCTGTTTGTCAAGAACTTTACATCCATTGTAACACACTTGAAAAGGTTGACTCAAAAGGAACTGTCATTTGTTTGCTGAGATCAATGTGAAGAGAGATTCCAAAATCTTAAGACACTCTTGACTATAATGCGTATTCTTTCATTCCTAGTTGAAGGTAAGGAATTTACAGTGTTTTACGATGCTGCACTTTTGGGTTTGGGTGTTGCATTGATGCAGGATAAAAATATCATTATTTATGTTTCGAGAAAGTTTAATCCTAAAAAAAGGAACTACACAACATATAACTTAAAGTTGGCAGCGGTGGTTTTGCATTAAAGATTTGTAGACACTGTCTTTATGGTGTCAAGTGTGAGGTTTTCATAAATCACTGTAGACTGTAACACGTGTTCACTCAAAAGGATCTAAATCTAAGGCATCAAAGGTGGATGGAACTTTTGAAGGACTATAATGTAACTATTATGTATTATTGGGGTAAGGTTATTATGGTGGAAGACCCATTGAGCTAAAAAACGGTAAGTATGGATAGTTTATCATTCTTGAGGGTGTTCAAGCGACCTTTAGCTAAAGAGTTTCAAACTCTAGCATCTTTGAGCATGCAGTTTGGGGTCTTAGTCAAGGGTGGTGTGTTGGCTAGTGACAAGGTAAAGTCAACATTTGTCAATCAGATTAAGGCCAAGTAATTTGAGAATGACAAGCTGAATAAATTTAGGAATAAGGTGGTGCAACAAGAGGTGACCGACACCACTTTTGACACAGAAGGGGTGTTATGGTTTAAGGGATGATTATGTCTTCTTCAGGTTGGTGGTTTGATTTGCGATATGCTTTTAAAGGCACATGGTTCACGTTATTCTATTCATTTAAGAATGGCCAAGTCGTACCTTAACTTGAGACAACTTTATTGATGGACTGTGATGAAGAGGGTTAGTAGATTATGTGTCCAAGTGTCTAAAATGTCAACAGGTAAAGTATGAACACTAAAGGAATGTGGGGTTTCTTCAAAGGATGCCTATACCTATGTAGAAGTGGGAGCATATTGCTGTGTATTTTTAGTGGGTTTTTCTATGAATTTAGAAAGTATGACTCCGTTTGGGTAGTAGTAGATCGATTGACACAATCTTTTTATATTTATCGATTTGGGTAGACTATAGATCTTAGAAATTATGTAAAATCTATGTCAAGGAAATTGTTAGATTTCACGGGGCGTTCCTTACCATTTTTTCTAATTTAGATGCAAAGTACACTTTTAAATTTTGAGACATGATGTATGAGGAGTTAGGAACAAAGCTTATATTTAGCACGACTTTTGATCCTCAAACTGATGAATAGTCGGAGTGGATGATTCAGGTGCTAGAGGACATGTTGAGGTCTTGCCTAATTAATTTTGGTTGTTATTGGACTAGTTTCTTCCATTGTGTGAGTTTTCATACAACAACAACTATCACTCCAACATTGATAGGGACCTATTTGAGCCACTCTACAAAAGGAAGTGCAGGTCGCCTATTGGGTAGTTTAAGGTTAGCGATGTCAAACCTTTCAGCACAGACTTGGTAAAGAAGGCTCCTGATAAAATAAGTTTTATTTAAACCAAGTTGTTAGCTACTCAAAGTAGTCAAAAAGAGTATGCAAACCATAAGGTAAGAGACATGGACTTCAAAGTAGATGAAAAACTTTTTCTTGAGGTGTATCCCATAAAGAGAGTCAATAGGTTTGGTAAGAAGGGAAAGCTCAGTCCATGCTATATCAGTACCTTTGAGATTCTTGAAGAGGTGGGTTTAGTTTCAAATAAATTAGCTCTACCGCTGGAGTTGTCAGGAGTCCATCCGATATTTTATGTCACAAGGCTGAAATGGTACCATGGGGATGAAGACTACATCGTTAAGTGAGATTCAGTGCTTCTAGATAAGGATTTAACTTACAAGGAGTAACCAATAGAGATTCTAGATCAGGATGTTTAAAAATTAAGAATGAAGGAAATTTATTTGGTTAAAGTTCAATGGAAGCATTTTTTAATTGATGAAGCCCCTTGAGAAATCGAGAAGGAGATGCGGGACAAGTACCCTCAATTATTTGAGGATACATGTACTCTTTTATCTACTTCTTTAAGCTTGTTTATCGCATTTGATCATTCATGTAACACCTTAATATTTTGCCTCTAAAAATTTCTTGACTTTGGAGCTCACTGTTCAGACTACGGCTCACCTAACAAGTCATAACGTCTCATTATGAGTTGTAGGACTCGAGTCATAAGGTGACTAGTGAGGGTTGCCCATGTTTCTGTTGTGACTATGATTGGGAGGTTACGAGTCATAGGGTGCTTTACGTAATCAAACAAGTGTAGATGCCTATAACACCCTATATTTGTAGGCTAGAATTTAAATCGTTGTTCCTATGCATACAAACTTGAACCCAATTATTCTATGTATATACATGTGTGATTATCAAGTATATGATATGGGAATATATTTGTATAGTGATCGAGGTCATAATACCCTCCTAAATCATTGATGAGTTAAGGACTTTCCTATCGATAGAGTTTTGACAAATGCTCTATCTAGGGTCCACTTTAGATGAGTGTATATCTTAGAATATATTTATTCACGTATCCTGCTTTATATCAAATGAAATATATTATAGTCAGATTTCCAACACATCTAGTTTAACCTAAATCCAATATTGGAGTGGAAAGTTATGATCATTTTTCCACAGTATATCTATCTGTCATCAAGGTGACGATTAGGCTGATAAGTCATCAACAAGTTGATGACCCATCAGCCAAGTCGTCAACCTTAGGCAGAAGCACTAAAGGGGGTGATGACTAGGCTGATAAGTCACCAACAAGTTGATGACCCATCAACCAAGTCGTCAACCTTAGGCAACACATGAATAGAAGTTGATGACTAGGCTGATAGGTTATCAACCAAGTTGTTAAGCCATCATCCAAGTCATCAACTAAAGAATTTCAAAAGAAATTATTCAGCTCCAGAGGGGTATTTTGGTCTTTTACTCACCTCAAACCCTATCCCTACGACTTAAGATCCTTTATTAAGTGTATTTTTCTCAATTCTCAAACACATCACACGTTACTTCCTCTCCCATACTCAAGAACAACCATCTAGGGTTTTCTTTACGATCATCTCTCAAGTCTCAAGATTTAAATTCAAGAATATCAAAAACATCAAGATTATGGTTCCTCACCCAAAATTCAAGCCTCTCTTTTCAAGATCAAGAAATTCAAGCTTCCTTACCCCAGAAATTCAAGTTTTAATTTCAATATTTCTTCAAGAATCCATTTAATTATGGTATGTGGGGTTATAAACAAGGTATTATTTCACCTTTGTGCCCATATTGCATGAATTTAAGATTTCTATTTACTTGTTATGAAGTAGGGTTCATACCAAAGTTTCTATATTTTTAAAGCATGTGATTATCATACGATTTTAAGTTATAAGTATATCAAGAAGTGCTTACGTTTATATTTTAACTTATAAGATTTATATTATGAATGAGATTGCACTATTTACCTGTTGTTGAAGTAATTCAAGAGTTATATTGAGCATGAAGTTTTGGTATGACTTACCATGAGTTTAATACATGAATTTTAAGCCCTAAGTTTAAGTGTTGAGATATCAAGAAGATTATACTTTTAAGCATTTTATGATAAGCTTATTTTAAGATTTAAAGCAAGAATTGATATTTTTATCCTTAACTAAGAGATAGAATCCACATTTGTTTATCTTGATTACAATCTAATGCAAAGAGAAGCATAACTGGTTTTCATTATAAATCCTTATGCTATTTTAAGGTGTATTTCCTAAAGTATGAGCATTTAGCAATAAAGGAGTAGTATTTAGCACTGAGTTGGGTATGCGTCCAAGGTCACATGACCCAGAACTATGAGCCAACATAAGTTAAGCTTATTCCCAATATGGATGAAGTTACAGCTAGTGATCTCTTTAGTTAAGGTCCTATTCGGATGAAAAGGGTAGGACAACTCTTCCAAACGTGGGTAAGACGTTGGACTCCATCATAACTCACATGGTTTATGTTGGTTAGAAGAACCTCCCTAAAAAATAATAAAAGAAAAGCTTTTAGATCTAAGTTTTATGGCTCACAAAGTTTATACTAATTCTTCATTACTCATGTTTATGATTTTACAGCTTTTGTTTTATTCAAGCCCAAGGTGAGTCATTTACACTTAGTATGCATTATTTAAAAGTTTATATAAATATTCACCTATTGTTTTACTTATGTATTCACCCCCATATACTCAATATATTATAGAAGTACTGATCCACATATATGTTTATGTGCTGTATTGTCTCATAATGTATGTACCAGTTATAGACCACACATCATAATTAGACAGTGTGTTGCTTCCAATCAGCAAGTGCTGATCCCTTTTGATTCGAGGGCTCGAGTCAGTTATAGTTCGAATAGCATCTTGTTTTTTTAATTCAGTCGTATATAGTCAGTATTAGTAGAGGCTTCATAGACAGTCAGTAGAGTTGATGTATTTGATTTTAATTTTGTTTTGTATAACCAAAAATGTGATTATTTTACACAGTTTTGTATTGAACCTACTTTGTAAAGACTTCTCTTCTGAATATTTCTTTTGGATTATTGTATCTTATTTAGTTGCTCACGAGTTATGGCAGTATAAGGGTTAGCTTGGGATCACTTGTGGTCCTAAGCACCATGTGATGTCCACAAAGTAGTCTTGGGATATTATAATGCCTATGTTAATATTTTGGTTACGACTAGGACCATATAAGTTGCAAAGTTTATGTACAAGTCGTAGGGTATAACTCATAAGGTACCAATAAGGAGTCCTCATGTCTCTGCCTAAACTAAAAGTCATGGCGATGACTCATAACCAGACGTCACGAGTCATGATATGACTCGTAGTCACTAGCGACAGCTTTTCTTTTGTTTTAATTGGGGGTGCTTTGGTAATTTACCTTTTTCCCCAATTGTGACCCATGACTTAAAAGCACTTTAGGATCTTATTATCACTAGAAAAGAAATCCAAATACACTTTTATTCTCTCAAATTCCTCAAATTAAGAACAAGGCTACAGTTTCTCAAGGTTGACCATCGAGAGCTTAGAGGTTGATTTCCCTTTATAATCCCTGATACTTTCATGGATATACCTCTCTCATTAAACCTATTTTACTTAAAGCATGTGTTTAAATGGTTATTCATGTGGATTTGAGTATGAATTTTGAATTGGGTTGAGGATTTTGGGAGGATTGTTACTTGATTTGAATTACCATGATTTTAATGCAAGTATTCATGTTTTATTTGTGTCTTTTAAAACCCATTGGGGGGCATGGGTATGGTGAATGGGATGGGGGTTAAGGTAATCCATCAAATTGCTGATTTTGGTTTTAGAGTTTGGTTTGGAAATTGTGTTCTCTCAACCCACTTGCAAAATTGGAATTAAAATATGGTTATACACATTATTTGGCATATTTCCCTAAACTATTGTACTGCATAAATAGTTAAATGGATAAAAGGGTTTTGAAGGCCTTGTTAGCCATGTTTTTTATTCTAACTTAATTTAATGAACAAAGGTGGTCGTGGCATTCCCCTAACTTGATTTAATAAAAAAAAAGGTCGTGGCATTCCCCCAAGTGGATGAAATTGGTATAGCATAATTATAAGTTTGCAAGCATAATGATATGACGCTATGGTTGATACCTTAATGGATAATTCCTTGGTTATATAGATGGGTTATGTGAAACTATTTTTAATTGGGCTTAAAGAGGGTTATGTAGCTCATCGTGGAAGGTGGAGGTCTCTGAGGCCCAATACTAGAGACCACAATTGCCGGCATTGGGATGGACGTTAAAGTTCTTAGTTTTCTTTCTGAGATAGTTGATTAAATATCTTATTATATATTTAGAATTCAGTTCTATCTTGTTATATGTGCCAAATTATCCATTTCTAGTTGTATCACATTTGGTTTGGCTAGGCAAAGGGGGTGGTCTCTGGTCCTCGGTGGACTTGACATACCTATCACGGATAGGACCTAGTTCGAGTTATGGAAAGTTTGGTATTAGAGCATAGGTTTATGATCATTGGGTATCTATAATGTCGCATCAAGTAGAGTCTCTATTATAAAAGTGTAGTGAGCCATATTTATAAAGGAGAGGCTACGGGGAATTTAGGAATATTTCCCTTTCTCGTGATCAATTTTTGGGCTATAGATACTAAGGTCTTGAAATATCCCCTAATTATATTTATTTTCATTTTAAATCATGCCTCCCCAAATATCTGATGCTCGTGGAAACTCCTCTATCCAACTCGAGGACAATGTGGATGAAACTCTTCCTAATTATGGAGTACATACCCGATCTAGGTCCCTTACTCTTGATACCTACATGGAGTTCCAGTAGTCCCTACCAGTCCTCTTCGAACTTCTTGGGATGATGATGTTCATGCCCTAACACCACAAGGAGACATTTCTAATACCGAATTCCATCGATTTATTCATCTACTGACTCAGTTGGTGACTTCTTAGTCTCGTCAACTTGAACACGTTAGTTTTGTTGCTCCATCTTATGAAGATTCTAGAGTTGGTTAGTTTATGAGGTTAAATCCCCCAACATTCACAGGCTATAAGGTTTATGAGAATCCCTAAGGTTTTGTGGATCTGATGGAGAAGATATTCAGGGTAATTTATGCTACTGATATAGAGGGTGAGGATTTTTCTACATATCAGTTGAAGTATGTGGCATACCAATGGTATAAAGAGTAGGATCATTTGAGGGGTAATGATGCTAGTAGGCTATGTGGGAGAAATTTCTTAGTGCTATTCTTGATTATTTCTTTTTCCAGGGGTTAAGGAAGGCCAAGGCTGAAGAGTTTGTGAGCTTAAAATGAGAGAAGGATAACTATAAAGGAGTATACCTTAAAATTCCATTGGTTGCCTCGCTATGCTTCAAAGTTGGTATTTAGTATGAGAGCTAGGATGATGAAGTTTACTTCAGTCCTATTGCGTGACTTGATATTGGAATGTAAGGCTTCTATGCTGAATAATGATATAGACATATCAAGGTTGGTGGTTTATATGTAGTAAGTTAAGGATTAGAATAAGAAATAAGCAGAAATGTGAGAGAGACAGAGTAAGAATTTAGATATTCAGAGTAGGGTGAAGACTAGTAGAATAGTGGTAGAGATAATAGGCAGTGAGGAAAGAAGAAGGCTTGGGAAAATTCTAGTTGTTATTTTATTGATAGTGCTTCTTATCCTAAGTTATCTAGTGATCGTCGCTTTTAAGCTGATAGTGGGTTTAAGACCCAGGATGCCCATACCCAAGCTAGTGGAGCTTAGTCAGCTCCATCATGTCCTCTTTACATATTTTATGGACAGATGCACAATGGTTATTGTGATAAGGGAAGGAATTTGTGCTTTAAATGTGGCCAGCCTGGTCATTTTTAGAGGAACTGTCCATTAACAAATATTGCTACTGGAGCTAATAAGGTTTCAGTTTCTACTTCTTTGACTCCTGCGCCAAAGGGTGCTACTTCTAGTATCGACACTGGTAGGAACTATTTTTATGCTCTTGCCATCCGTCAGGAATCTGAGGCATCTCCTGGTGTTATTACTAGTATGTTACAGCTTTTCTCTCTTGTGTATGCTATTTACTTGATTTACGGTCTACCCTTTCTTATGTGCCCACTTATATGGCTATTAATTTTGGTTTTGGTCCTGTGAGTATTTTTAATCCCTTCTATATCTACCTTGGTGTGTGATTCTATCATAGCTAGATAGTTCTATAGAGGTTATATGATATTTATTGGTGATAGGAAGACATTGGTGGATCTAACTGAATTGGATATGGTAGATTTTGATGTGATCTTGGGGATGGATTGGCTCTATTTATGCTACGCATTTTTAGATTATCAGACTTGTAAGGTCAGGTTCTAATTCCCAAATGAACCAGTAATGGAAAGGAAGGAAAGTTCCTTAGTTCCTAACGAAAGTTTTCTTTCTTATCTTGGAGCTTGAAAGTTAATTTCCAAGGGTCGTCTATACCACCTAGTTTGTGTTACAGATTCTAGTTTTGAGGTTCCCTCTCTACAATTTGTCCCCGTTGTTAATGAGTTTCCTGATGTATTTCTCAATGATCTTCCTATATTTATCCTGATAGAGAAATAGACTTTGGGATAAATCTTTTTTCGGATACCCATCCTATCTCTACTTCTCTTTATAAAATGGATTTGGATAAGTTGAAAGAACTTAGGGAGGAGTTAAAGAATCTTCTTGATAAGGGTTTCATCTATCCTAGTGTGTCCCCGTGGGGTGCTCCCATGCTTTTTCTGCTTAAGAAGGATGGCTCCCTTCGAATACATATAGATTATCGGCAGCTGAATAAGGTGACAGTGAAGTATAAATATTCTCTTCTTAGGATAGATGATCCTTTTGACCAGTGTTAGGGTGCTAGATGTTTTTCTAAGAATATTTTTTGTTGGGTTTTCATCAGTTGAAGAATAAGGTGGCAGATATCCCTAAGACCGCCTTCCAAACTTGATATGGTCATTATGAGTTTTTGATGATGTTATTTGAGTTGACTAATGCTCCAGCTGCATTTATGTACTTGATGAACTGGGTATTTAGGCAGTTGTTGAATTTATTTGTGATTATATTTATTTATGACATCTTGGTATATTCTAAGAGTGACGAGGACCATGCCAATCACCTTTGAGAAGTGTTGTAGACTCTTAAGGATCAATGGCCATATGCCAAGTTTTCAACGTATCAGTTTTGGTTGAATGCTGTAATCTTTATGGGTCATGTTAGGTTTAATAAGAGGATTATGGTAGATCAATAGAAAGTTGAGAATGTTAAAAAGTAGCTTAAGCCCACGACTATAATCGACATTTGGAGTTTTTTGGGTTTAGTCGGGTATTATAGGATATTTTTGGAAAGTTTTTCATCTATTGCCGCTCTATTGACTAAGTTGACTTAGAAAAAGGTGAAGTTTTTGTGGTTTGATATATGCGAGGGTAGCTTTGTGAACCTAAAGGATAAATTAACTTCTGATCTGGGTTTGACCCTACCCGAGTGCACTGATAGGTTTATTGTTTACTGTGATACGTCACGTGTGATGCTAGGTTGTGTCTTGATATAGCATGGTAAGGTTACATCCTATGCTTCTTGGCAGCTAAATGCTAATGAAAGGAATTATCCAACTCATGATTTAGTGTTGGCGGTTGTTGTGTTTTATTTAAAGATTTTGTGTCATTACTTGTATGGGGTTCACATGTTGATATCAATTCAGATCATAAAATCTTACAGTATGTCTTCACCTAGAAGGAGTTGAATCTCATGCAAAGAAGATAGCTTGAATTTCTCAAGGACTATGACACGAGTCTTCATTACCATCCAGGTAAGGCTATTGTGGTTGCTTATGCTCTTAGCTGGTTGTCTATGGTATCATGTCTCATGCAGATGAGGAGAATCAAGGACTGGAGAAGGACATTCGCCGGTTGGCTAATCTTGGAGTTCGTCTTTTGGATTTTGTAGACAGTGGTATAACTGTGCAAGAGATAGTGAAGTCATCTCTTGGTGCAGAGGTGAAGGAGAAATAGGGTTTGGACCTTATCTCTTATGTGTTCCTGATGTTGATAGGCTGTGGGAAAGAGTTATGACTGATGCTTATGAGTCGAGGTATACAGTTCATCTGGGCTCGATGAAGATGTATCATGACTTGAAGGATATTTATTGGTAGAACAATAGAAAGAGAGATATGGCTAACTTCGTAGCTAAGTGTATGGTGTGTTTACATGAAAAGGTTGAGCACTTGATTCTTGGTGTCATTTCTCAAGAGGTTGAGTTGCCTATGTATAAGTGGGAGGTGATTAACGTAGACTTGATTATTGGTCTTACACGGTCTTGGCATCAGCATAATTCGATTTGGGTCAGTTGGATAGGATGACTAAGTCTGGTCACTTCTTACCTTTAAGGATATCTTATGCTGGAGAGGATTATGTGGAGTTGTTATTCTGGAAATCGTCAAATTGTATGGTGCTCAAGTTTCCATCATTTTGGATTGAGGTATGCAGTTCTCTTCTTGCTTTTGGCATTCATATTAGCAAGTCTTGGGCACACAGTTGAACCTTAACACTGCATTCTACCCTCAGATAGATGGACTAATGGAGAGGACTATTCAGGCTTTGAAAGATATACTAAGGGCCTGTGTGATCGACTTTAAAGGTAGTTGAGATGATGATTTACCTCTTATTGTATTTGCATATAATAATAGTTATCACTCTAGTATTGGGATGACTTATTTTAAAGGTCTTTATGGTAGGAGGTGTAGGTCTCTTATCAATGGTATGAGGTTTGTGAGACTAGATTATTCGGCCTGGACTTGGTTCACTAAGCCACAGAGAAGGTGAAGGTTATTCGAGATAGACATAAGACTTCTCAGAGTCACCAAAAGTCCTATGCGAATGTGTGGCGAAGAGAGTTAGGGTTTGAGTTTGGTGATTGGGTATTCTTAAAGGTATCTCTTATAAAGGGAGTGATGAGGTTTGGAAAGAAGGGAAAGCTCTGCCCCTATAATATTGTCCCTACCTGATTTTAAGTAGAATGTGGAAGGTTGCTTATGAGTTGGATTTGCCTTCGAGTTTGGGTTCCGTTCACCCGGTTTTTCATGTTTTGATGTTGAAGAAGTGCGTAAGTGAAGCTTCTTTGGTGGTGCCTATTGATGATATTGGTATTTGGAATTCCTTGTCTTATGAGGAAGTCTGGGTGGATATTTTGGATAGGAAAGTCCGTCATTTGAGGACTAAGGATATGGCTTCGGTAAAGGTTCTATGGAGGAACCAAAGGGTTTAAGAAGCTACTTGAGAGCTGAAGAGGACATGAAAGTCCAAGTATCCATTCTTGTTCCCCAAATTAGATAATCATGCTTAAGGTATGGGTATTCCTACTCTCTTTAATATTTGACTTTATTAAAGGAATTGTGGTTTTATGTTTGTCTTAAAATCGTGCTAATGGATGGCTTGACTGCTCATTTAGATATGAATAATCCTTGGGGGGGGGGGGGGTTAATGTAACACCCCAGATTTTTGCCTCTGGAAATTTCTTGACTTCGGTGCTCACTGCTCAGACTACGGCTCACGTAACAAGTTGTAAGGTATCCTTATGGGTTGTAGGGCTTGAGTCGTAGGGTGACCAGTAAGGGTTGCCTTTGTTTCTGTTGTGATGATGACTGGGAATGTTACAAGTCTTAATGACTCTTTACGAGTCGTAGGGTGCTTGGCATAGTCAAACCAGTGTAGGTGCCCAAGTCACTATTGTGGTTGCGACTAGGACCCTATGTGGCCCAAAGTTCATGTACAAGTCGTAGGGTACGACTTGTAGGGTAAATAGTGAGGAGGCCCCATGTCTCTGCCTATACTATGAGTCATTGTGAAGACTCATAACTATACGTTACGAGTCGTGATGTGACTAGTAGTTACTGGAAATAGTTTTAAATATATTTTAATTGGGGGCACTTTGGTCATTTCCCTCTTTCTCCAATTATGACCCATGACTTAATAACACTTTAGGGTCTTATTATAACTTTAATATAAATCAAAATACACTTCTGTTCTTTCAAATTCCTCAAAGCAAGAACAAGGCTAGGGTTTTTCAACGTTGATCATCTAGGGATCAAATGTTGATTTCCCTCCATAATTCTTAGTACTTTTAGTCATATACCTCTCTCCTTAAACCTATTTTACTTAAAGATATGTTTACATGGTTATTCATGTGGATTTGCATATGGATATTTTAATTGTGTGGAGGGTTTTGGAAGGATTGTTACTTGATTTTAATTCCTATGGTTTTAGTGCAAGTTTCACATTTCATTTAAGTGTTTTGAAACCCGTTGGGATGCATGGGTATGGTGAGTGGGATGGGGGTCGAGGTATTCCCCCAAATTGATGATTTTGGTTTTGGAATTTGGTTTGGAAATTGTGTTCCCCTAACCCACTTGCATAATTGGATTAAAATATGGTTAACACATGATTTGGCTTGTTTCCCTAAACTATTGCATTATATAAATGGTTAAATGGATAAAAAGGTTTGAAGGCCTTGTTGGCTATGTTTTTTATTTTAAACTTGATTTAATAAACAAAGGGAGTCGTGGCATTCCTCCAACTTAATTTAATGAACAATGGGGGTCATGGCATTCTCCCAAGTCGATGGAATTGGTATGGTATAATTATAAGCTTGCAAGCGTACCTGTGGTTGATGCCTTAATAAATAATTCCTTGGTTAAATGGATGGGTTATATGATACTTTCTTTTGATTAAGCTTAAATAGGTTTGTGTAGCTCGCTATGGAAGGTGGTGGTCCCCGAGGGGGTGAGGGGAGATACTGGAAACCACATTAACTGGCGTGGGAGACTTTATGACTGTGTACATAGTTCACACTTATATATATTATGGATTGTTTTAGGTTCGAGGCATTCCCTTGCTCATCCTTGGATTTTCCTAGGGTGTGTGGGCAATATGCACTGGACCCTTTCAACTGGGGAAGCTGAACCCATATAGCCTGTGGGAACCCTTAGGACAATTAGAGCTACACAATCCAGGTTAATGATTTTAAATCTCATGCTAAAACTTGTTCTTTATCCCGACATCTCATATATATGTATGTATGTGAACATGTATATTGAGTTTTGACTTGATCTTGAATTGGCGTTATTTGATCCCTATCTTATTAACATTCTAACGCTTACCCTGCTAATCATCTCCGAACGTTGTATCCCCACATAATGCAGGAAATAAAGACACTTCTGCTTTTCCTGCATAGTTATTGGTAATTTCTGGATAGCTCATAAGTTATCTTTGAAGTGGTGAGCTTCTATGCTCTGGAAGGCCCTCATTTTATGGTCTTGTTTCATTCATGTTTTAGACTATTCCTTTTGAACTCATTTTATCTATGGTCGGGGGAATATCTCTACTTAAGTTGTTCTTGGTTATTAGAGTATTTGTGGATTACTATGGATTAGGATGGACGTTAAAGTTCTTAGATTTCTTTCTGAGCTAGTTGCTTAACCATCTTGTTATATGTTTGAAACTCGGCTCTATCTTGTTGTATATTCGAATTCACCCGCTGCTATTTGTATTGTGTTCAGTTTGACTAGGCAAAGAGGGTGGTCCCCGTTCTTTGGGGTACTTGAAATACCCATCACGGCCAGGGCATGGTTTAGGTCGTGATAATTTGGGATAGAACGATGAGTAAATTGGTATTGTTGTAGCAGCCATTTTTGTCGTTATGTACAAACCACCATTAAACTTTCCATGCTAAAATTCTTCCAAATTTTAAAGTTATAAATTTCAAACTAGGCTAGTTTTACGTAAAACCAAAGCGATGTTTTGTCTAGGGAAATACAAGAATGATTTGGGCAAGTTTAGGGATGTTTGGTTTAATTTATAGCTAGCTACGGTGATGAGAAATCTGTAGGAATTTACGTAATCGAATTTGGGTGAGCAGAATTCTCAAAATTGATCTTAGTGTAAAGGGTATCATTTGGAATGTCCCAGGTTGAAGGCGTGTCAAGATATGTGATTTTGGGTTAAATTGGACATTCTGTCCCATTGATGCCGCTATAATTGCTGGTATTTTGCTAAACTTACCGGTGCTATATAAGAGATATTGATAACGCTCAACTTGCACGTCAATTTAGTGCAAGGTGGTCGTCATCAATATATTTACCCAACTTTGGAGTCAGGGTCGAATCCACGAGGAACAATGTAACTGGCGATTAAACTAATTTGAAATTATAGCTACAAGTTAAATTCAAACAAATGATATGAAAAGATAAAATGGGGGGTTTTTAATGATTGAACAAAAGTTTTTAACACTTCAATTCGTCTTAGAACTCAAAGCTTAAACTACAATATTTCAAATCAATGATATAGAGAAACTAGAGTTTTGATCACGATGATTAGTAATCCTCCATTGAATAGTAGTTGTAGTATTGGATTCTCGTGACTTATGGGAAACACCAAATTATTAGTATTGACAGTACATCTAAGTTTTTCTCAACCTACCTAGATGTTGAGTTCCCTAATTCTCTCGAACTTTGGAACCTTCTATTCGCACTGATTTTATTTCGAGTAGATTAATCTTGTTACAACATTAATCATTAGATGGGAACTTAACCTTCCCAAATTATCGTTGATAATTCACTACCTTTAGTTTATTTCTCAGTTCGAGCAAATCAACATAAGGCGAGATCTATTGTTTCCAACCAACAAAAAATAATTAATACAAAAGAATTATCAAGATGTTCCCACAATCACTCGAACCCTAACTGGTTCATGTTGTGGGTTTTAGTTCCACATGAATAAGAAAGCGATGACAATAACTGAATTCATAATTCAAAGTGATTAAACTTACAAAAGATGTAGTCAGAAATTGATTCTCTTCCCAAATTCAAGAAGAATACCCCACAACTAAATCAAATAAGTGAAAATTGAAATCCAAGTTTAGAGTCCAAAGAGAAGTAAAATAGTCTTTGGAATAAGTTCAAAATGTTAAGCCCCTCAATGAAACCCTAAAAGTTGCTATTTATATACGTAACTTAAGAAAAATTCGAAATTAGAAATTCAGATATTTCTCCTTATCAGATGACTTGTCTGACGGCTTATCATAGATCTGATAGCTTATCAGACCATGTCGTCAGACATGATTCAAATTTTTTCCTTCTACTTTTGAGTGACGACATGCCTGACGGCTCATCAAAGATCTGATAGCTTATCAGGACATGTCGTCAAAAAATCTTCTACGTCTGAGCTACGATATTCTTGATGGCTTATCAGACACCTGGCAGCTTATCAGGGGATGTCGTCACACTTCTGCTCCAATTTCCTCACACTATCTACAGATGATGATGACTCTGATAACTTATCACAAATTTGACGACTTATCAGACAAGTCATCAACTAAACTTTCATGGCCACTTGTTCCAAATTTAACTCTTTTTCTCTTATTGTCTTTGGTTTTCTTGCATCTTGACTTTCCTGCATTATCAAAGAGAAAGCAATCAAAAATGACAAAAAATGCTTAAGACTTTACAATTATTTCTGGTTAAAAGCCTTAAATGTGTTAGCATTAGCTCACACATCAACCCCCTCAACTTAAAACAACTACTTGTCGTCAAGTAACTTAAACATAACAAGGAGGATACAAAGCACATTCGGCAGTCAATCATCCATTTTAGCTCAAAACATATTTACCATCTCCAAGGTCAATCATCTCAAACTCAACTATGTATATTACTGAAAAGCAACAATTCAACACAAAGGAATCAAGATATGGCATCAAGTTAGCAACAACAACCATGCATGCACCAATATTACACTACCCAAATAAGTTAGCAACTAGCAACATAACCAGTGTGCCCTTACAACAAAGAAGTCCCTCCTCACTCATATAAGAAATAACATATGTAATTGTGGGGACAGACAATAGACACTCACTCTAAAAAAGAAGTTCCTGTCAATGTATGCCAAATACCATAAGCTTGCCCTTATTTTCATTACCAAGGTTTTCAGACAGGTAAGCTAGAATCACTATAGGTCTTTTTCTTCGGCTTGTAACGTAGGCTAAGGGTCGGTATGATACTCGATGATATTTAAGGTGACTAAGCCTCCTTGGCACTACACTAAATTTTGGGAACTCACTTCTTTACCTTTACCTAATTCTCTCCTTTGTTAATCACACGTACTCCGTATGGGTGCGGTCTTTTGACAATCTATTCTTCTTTTTCACAATTTTTCTTTTCTTATTATTTTTCCACCACACCCAGTTTTTTATTCTTTTCTTTTATTCTATCTTTCTTCATACTCATTTTACATCATGCACCCCTATGGTAGCTACTCTCAACTTAGGCTATTTGCCTAAGTCAAAGTGCACAATATCCAAGGAGGACCAGGGCCAAAATAGGTTCATTGTGATGCAAATGGGAAGGTGATAGGTATAGTAAAATGAATAGGCATTCAGGCTCAAAATCAGGATCAAGGGATATTATTCACCCATAGAAGGTCATTTGGGCTAAAAGTGGACTAATATCAACAACGGCCTATGATCTTTTCCTAACCGCTATCCTACAACTAAGGCAAGACCAACCAAGTAAGTTCTTGATTTAACACACAATGGGAAAGAGGTAGAATCTCACACACACATGGCACAAAGGTACATCATAAGTTACTACCCATTCGGTTCATGCAATTATTAGCAGTGATTATCATGTCCCTAGTACTAATGCCATGAAAAGATTCACAGTAGTCACATATAGATGCACATCACACAGTTACCAGATAGACAATTGGAGAGGTATTTATCATTCCAAGAAAAATCAACTAAAATATGTCAACTGTCCTAGATACTTATTCCCCCCCCCCCCAATTAACCACAACACATCACAAAACAAATACAATACGCCTAAACATGCCGGCTCTACTAGGAACAAGACTCTGGGGAAAAGAGGCATGACAACAAAAACCCAAGGAGGACATCAATAACCATAAGTTGCCCCACCCTCAACTTAAAATCTTGCAATGTCCCCAATACGTCAAACCAAAAAAAAAAGAGTTAGAAATATAGATGTGTCACCATGGGTACAAAGAGCTGATGTCAATCACATAATACAAATACAAACAACAAAATGCTTTGGGTTACCTCCCAAGCAGCGCCTGATTTAATGTTGCGGCACGACTAGGTTATCTTGACTACTCAGAATTCATTAAGATACCTTGAAAGTGCTTCATCCTTTATCCCTCCACTTAGACGATTTGAATCATCGACCCATCTTTTGATCTTTACATCTTGTAGGTGCGTTGGGCAAATGTGAGAGCATGATAAGGAAAGTTCTATTACGCCACTTTGAAGACTTGAACCGCTTGCCCAATTTTGCATCGAACTTTTGTGTGGGTTCGTTTGGCAACGGTGAGAATCATAAAAATTCACTAAATAGACATCGATATTTAAGCTTCTTGGCCTTCAAGATTGGGGTTGTATTTCACCCTTTCGGAAAGACAAACTCCAAAATATAGGAATTTCCTCCTCATTTCCAAAATTCATCATTTGCTTAGGTGATTTGACTTTCATCACATCCACCAAGCATAATGTTGAAAAGTGATTCAAGTGAGGTCTTCTCCCTAAATTCGAAGTTACATCCTTCTCGACCTCTTCACCCCGAATTGGGCTAGAGTCTTTATAAGAGATTTGCTTTATTTCTTCTTTTGCCTCTAGTGCTATTTCCTCAATCTTGGCATCATCTCTCATGATTGGTTCGATTAGTTGGGAAATCACCGAGGGTTGCTCATGATCAAGATCAACATCAATATAGGATTCTTGCTCCTCATCTTCACACTCTTCCATTATTTTAAATGATTCCACAGATAAGATATTATCTAAATATAATATTGAAAAGCGCTTTGAATGATTGACCTCTATATCCATCTTCTATATCTTTTTTCTTTACTCTTTCCATTCCCTCGTGTCTTGAAGTATTTCTTTCTGGCTATATAAAATTATTGAAACATAGCTTCAATGCGACTCATTTCGGTGCTTTGTTTTTTCTGTTCTTGACCATAAGACCTATCAAAATCATAAGAAGAACTGGAATTTGGGTTAACATAATAGGGGAGGGGGCATTTGGGAAATCACTCTAATGTCCATCTTGACCACTACATAAAGAACAATAATACTCTCGGTAGGATAGAGATAGTGCATACATCTCTCTCCAGGGAGCATATCTACAATTTTACCAAAAGTAAGGTCCATTACAATATGGACATGGGTCATCAAGATAAGATTTCCAATCACCAAGATCATGTTCATTCCATGATGCCATAGTAATAAGTAAACTAAAATAAAAATCTACCTAACACAAGAAATAAAAGAAAACTAAAATCAAATATTTACAAGTTTGAATTCAAGCAAGTAGGCTAAAATTTCAAACCAACTCAATACGCCAAATTGTTTCCCGACAATGGCGCCATTTTTTATAACGCTCAACTTACAAGTCAATTTAGTACAAGGTGGTCGCAGTCAATATATTTACCCAACTTTGGAGTCGGGGTCGAATCCACGAGGAACAATGTAACTGGAGAATAAACTAATTAGAAACTATAGCTACAAGTTAAATTCAAACAAATGATACAAAAAGATAAAATGGGAGTTTTTAATGATTGAATAAAATTTATTAACAGTTTAATTCACCTTAGACCTCAAAGCTTAAACTGCAATATTTCAAATTAATGATATAGAGAAACTAGAGTTGTGATCACTATGATTAGTAATCCTCTATTGAATAATAGTTGTAGTGGTGGATTCTTGTGACTTATGGGAAACACCAAGTTATCAGTATCGACGATTCATCTAAGTATTTCTCAACCTACCTAGATGTTGAGTTCCCTAATTCTCTCAAACTTAGGAACCTTCTATTCACACTGATTTTAATTCGAGTGGATTAATCTTGTTACAACATGAATCATTAGATGGAAACTTAACCTTTCTAAATTCTCGTTGATAATTTACTACCTTTAGTTTATTTCTCAGTTCAAGCAAATCAACATAAAGCGAGATCTATTGTTTGTAACCAACAAAAAATAATTAATACAAAAGAATTATTAAGATATTCCCACAATCAATCAAACCCTAACCAACTATTAAGACAATACAGGAGTAATCATAGATCCCACAATCCTAATTGTGGGTTTTAGTTCAACATGAACAAGAAAGTGATAATAGTAACTGAATACATAATTCAAAGTGATTAAACTTATAAAAGATGTAGTCAGAAATTGATTCTCTTTCCAAATTCAAGAAGAATATCCCATAACTATATCAAAGAACTGAAAACTGAAATCTATGTTTAGAGACCAAACAGAAGTAAAATAGTCTTTGGAATAAGTTCAAGATATTAAGCCCCTCAATGAAACCCTAAAATCTTTTATTTATATTCGTAACTTAAGAAAATTTTGAAATTAAAAATTCAGACTTTTCTTCTTTGTTGACGACATGTTTGATGGCTTATCAGAGATTTGACTGCTTATCAGGCCATGTCGTCAGACATGATTTTGATTTTTGCCTTCTGCTTCAGAGTGATGACATGTCTGATGGTTTATTAGGATCTTATAGCTTATCAGGATATATCATTAGAAAATCTTCTGCTTCTAAGTGACGGCATTTTTGACGGCTTATCAGACACCTGACGGCTTATCAGGGGATGTCGTCACACTTCTGCTCCAACTTTCTCACACTGTCAACAGCTAATGATGACTCTGATAACTTACCATAAATTGATGAATTATCAGACAAGTCGTCAACTACACTTTCATGGCCACTTGTTCTAAATTCACTTCTTTTTCTCTTATTATTTTTGGTTTTCTTGCATCTTGACTTTCTTAAATTATCAAATATAAAGCAATCAAAAATGACAAAAGTTGCTTAAGACTTTACAATTATTTCTAGTTAAAAGCCTCAAATGTGTTAGCATTCTCTAACACATCAGATATTCCTTCTATAGCAGCGGTTAAAAGTTGGTCAATGTCACCATAGTGGTGAAAATCATAGTTTAATTAAATATTTCCCCATAACTATAATGACCTGAATTTTTGAATTTTTGTTTCTATGTGTTTTTACCATTTTTCTTTCCTTGTAGTTATTGCAAGTCGATTTTGAGGTTTGGGAATGAGTTGCGCGAGTTTGTGATTTTTAGAGATTTGAGAAGCCATATATTTGACTTTGATCAAATTTATTCTTCTGAGTGTTGGATGGCGAAATCGACAATGCTAGTAGATCGACAATATTGAATTGGTTAGTAGCGGGGTTGATTATGTTTTGAGACTTTTACATTTCATTTTGACCCTTTATTTAAAACATAGTGAAATAAAGTCTCAGGGACTAAATTATTAATAAATGACCTTTTTCCAAAATTCTACATCTCTATTAAGTTCAAAAAGTCAAAATTATCCTAGTGGCATAGATGGTTTACTTTTGTTGAGACCTTGACGAATCTTGAGGGTCCATTTAGAATATTATAAATCATGCAAATTGAGTTGGTGCACAATTGATATATGGTGCATTGATACTTCTTCACGAACATGGGCCCCTGACCAAACATAGAAAAGAAAATCACCCTTTAGTGCAATTGCAAAGGGAAATAGAGTCATTCATTGGGAATTGTATAAGGTTATCGCAAATGAGTAGGCTTGTTTCATCAGACTTCCCAAATGCAAAGACTTGGCCGCAAATATTTAGGCCAATTTAGTGGCCTTTTCAGTGTGAAGGATTGACCCCGTTCGTGAGGTACTGTTCACTGAAGAATATAAATGCTCTATTTTTTAGATTAGTTTTATTGTTGTGAGCCAGTATGGAACTTATATTCTATTATGGTTGATTTTGATTTTTGATATTGTGTGTAGCCCATCTGTGAACTTTATTTGACATTATTGGCTTTATCTGTGCATCTAAATATCTTTATTCTAGATATGATGCCTGTGTGGGAAGAGGGAAGGGCTTATTTTGTCAATTTAGGTCGTATTTGAGAATTTATTTCTTTTATCTTGGTAAAATACTTGAGTTAAGGGATAATTTGATAATAATGATGACTTACATGCATATTTATTCTTATGGTGCTTAATTAGAGTTGATAATCATGAATTATGAACATATTGAGTCAATTTTTGGGCTTATTTCTATGTATATTCCATGTTGGATGGATTAGATATCATCAATTGAGTTAATTATGAGCATTACACTCTCATTCCATACATATACATTCATGTGATATCAGTATCACTGTGAAATACTATTTTTACAAGAAAATAAAACACCTTTTATGAAAACCCTCTTTTTAAACATGAACTGGAGAGGAGAGTTGAGTTTGAGATTGAGTATATTGGTGTAATACCCCAGGAAATTTTTTGTTGAAATTTTGTGCGTAAACATGTTGGGTTCTATCTTCTAGAATGAATTATAAATTTTTTGTGGGAATATCTTAGATAATGACCACCATTACGAAGAGTATCGAATAATCTTTTCAATGATATATGGATCATCCAAAACGGACATCCGAGCGATGAGTTATGAACATTCCGATCGAACTGTGAATAGTAATGAACAGTAAAACGTGCAGGAAAAAGTACTGAGGCCTAGCGTATTTTTTCTCCAACTTTAAATGATCATAACTTGTTGTACATAATGATCTAGGCGATCTACTATATATCAACGAAAATCTCTGTGAGTCCTCTTTCTAATGAAATTGGTTTCATCCAATTTGTCTATAGGAGCAAAAAGTTATGGTCGATCTACTTCAGCCTATCAAAAGTAAATTTTTGAGTTAACTTCAAATGATAATAACTCATCGTACACAATGATATGAGTGAGATACTATATATCAACCGAAAGATATGAGAGTCCTCTTTCTAATGAAATTGGTTTCATCTAATTTGGATATTGGAGGAAAACGTTATGGTTGATCTACTTCAGACTATCAAAACAGTCCACCAAAGGATAAATTCGAGAATTCTTTGATTTTTAGGGGCGTTTTGGTCATTCCTCCTCACCCAAAATCCATCCAAACCCTATATTAAAGCCTATTAGAAGCATTATATGTTATACTTCATCAATTTCCTTCATTCTTGTGCCCAAAAGTACTTTTCTTCACAAAGGCATGATTTTTATTTGAGTTTTTACGAATTTGAAGAATGAACCTATATCTTATGATGATTATTATGAAATCTTAATATTTATGATTTTGAAAGATGAATTTACATGTGTGAAGATATAAAGCATGAATCGTGAATGATATTTATCATAATTTTGATATTTGGGTTGTGAATCCCTATTGGAAATTGTGTTTTTTTGAGAAAATCGTTGTTATAAGCACGTTAATGTTGAATATTTGAGATATTTTGAATGATTTGATCTTTTGGTCTTAATGGAGTTGTTTTGAACTCGAGTGTGAAAGAAATCTACAACGTGGTTAATTTTGATAGATGGGAAGCATGATGGCTCCCGATGTATATTT
>NC_061121.1:179441277-179504835 GCF_002878395.1 Capsicum annuum | reverse complement strand
ACATGTGTGGAGATATAAAGCATGAATCTTGAATGATATTTATCATAATTTTGATATTTGGGTTGTGAATCCCTATTGGAAATTGTGTTTTTTTGAGAAAATCGTTGTTATAAACACGTTAATGTTGAATATTTGAGATATTTTGAATGATTTGATCTTTTGGTCTTAATGGAGTTGTTTTGAACTCGAGTGTGAAAGAAATCTACAACGTGGTTGATTTTGATAGATGGGAAGCATGATGCCTCCCGATGTATATTTATATATTATTGAAATTGTTTTGTTGTGGATTGTCTTTAAAATGATCTGAGCTAAGTCCGGGAGAAATCTTTAGCACCGAGTAGGAGGTATAAAGCAACCTTACTTCCCTAGAACTACGTGCCCCCATAGGAGTGAGCCTGAGGCTGATTTATATAGTGATCACTAGTTTGTATGGATTTGATATCGATAGTCCTACTCCGATGACAAGGATAGGATGGCTCTCCCCAATGTGGGTTGTATGTTGGACTCCATGTAGCTCACATAGTTTATGTCGGTTATAGGATCTCCCAGTGTGTGTGTTTCCTTGTGTCTATGGTTAATGGTGAAGTGATTTAAAAGTGGAATTGTGAAAGTTATTCTTTTGAAAGATTTAAATGATATTTACATTATGAGAATTGATAGTCTTGACGAACTGAAAGTGATTGACAAATTACATAATGACTTACATGTGTTATTGTACTTATTTCATTCGCTCATGATTATGATGATTTTTTTGGGCTATGTGAGTCTTTTATACATCCTGCATATTTCTTATAAATATTTCTGATGATGATGTTTATACAACTGTATACACCCCATATACTCGATTTCTTTCCATGGTACTGACCCACATCTTCGGATGTGGGCTACATTTTCTCAAAATGTAGGTTCAGGTGCTCAGTTCCAGGTTCGATAGTGATTCTTCAGGCACGCTGTTCTATATCCTTTGTTGTGGTGAGTCCTCATGTTCCGAGGACGTGATGGCTGATGTTGGTTTCACAGAATTGTTTACATTTGATAACTGAGTATGAGTCAGTTGGGGCATGTCTCAATAGCTCGCTAGTTTTATTGATTTTCTTAGAGGCTTGTCAGACTAGTATAGATGTTGGGAGTTGACTAATAAGTCATATTTTGTTATCTTTCTGAAATTTTTTATTCTCTGATGATGATTACTCTGTTGATATTTGAGGGTTATTTATGGAAACCCCATTGATTTGTGTTGAACTAACTGAAAATGGCTCAAAGGGTTAGCTTGGGGCTACTCGTAGCCTCGAGTAACCCCAAGCACCGTGTGACGCTTTGGGACCCATTTTCTGGGGCGTTATAAACTTGGTATCAGAGCCTAAGGTTTTAAGGTGTCCTAGGGAGTCTGACAAGACATGTTAAGTAGAGTCTTGATCATCGGTGTGTAGCGCACCACATCTATGAGCAAGAGGCTACAAGACATTTTAGGAAAAAGTGTAATTCTTTCTTTCAGAAGTCTATCATGCTTAAAGTATCCTATTACCATTCTTCATAGAGTCTTGTTGGCTGATCTGATTGAGTTAGACATGGTAGATTTTGATGTGATTCTGGGTATGGACTGGCTGTATTCTTCTTATGCCTCTATTGATTGTTGAACTCGAGAGGTCAAGCTTCAGTTTCTGGGTGCATCCGTGTTTGAGTGGTCTTGGAATTATGTGTCACCCAAGAGTTATTTTATCTCTTACCTCAAAGCTAAAAAGCTTATTTCCAAGGGGTGTATTTACCATTTGGTTAGAGGCAAAGACACTAAGCCTGAGACTCCAACTCTCCAGTCTGTTAACGTCATCAATGAGTTTTCTGATGTCTTTTCAGATGATCTCCCAGGGATACCTCCTGATAGAGAGATAGAGTTCGAGATTGATATTTTTCTTGATACTTAGCCCATTTCTATTCCTCCTTACCGTATGGACTTTACAGAACTTAAGGAGTTGAAAGAGCAACTCAAAGATATACTAGATAAGGGTTTCATAAGGCCCAGTGTTTCTTCTTAGGGTGCTCCTGTGTTGTTTGTGAGAAAGAAAGATGGCTCTTTGTGTAAGTGCATTGATTACCGCCAACTGAATAAAGTCACTATAAAAAATAAGTACCCCCTTCCGAGAATAGATGATTTGTTTGACCAATTGCAAGGTGCAAGTCATTTCTCAAAGATAGACCTTCGTTTTGGCTATCATCAACTCAAAGTTAGGGAGTATGACATCACAAAAACCACTTTCCAAACTCGTTATGGCCATTTTGAGTTTCTTGTTATGTCTTTTGGGTAAACTAATATCCCAGCAGCTTTCATGGACCTTATGAATCAAGTGTTGAGACCATATCTGGATATGTTTGTCATAATGTTCATCGATGATATACTGGTGTACTCCCGTAGTGAGGATGAACATTCTGATCATCTCCGAACTGTCTAGCAAACCCTTAGAGATCACAAGTTATTTACCAAGTTCAGTATGTGTGAGTTTTGGCTAAGGTCAGTTGCTTTTCTGGGTCATATCATTTCTTTCGAGGGTATTAGTATTGATCCCCATAAGATCGAAGCTGTTAGAAATTGGCCTAGACCTATTTCTCCAATTGATATCTGAAGTTTCTTGGGTTTAGCTAGCTATTACCACCATTTTGTTAAGGGTTTCTCCTCTATAACATCTCCTATGAGTCGGTTGACCCAAAAGAAAGTGAAGTTCTTGTGGTCCGAATATTGTGAGAAAAGTTTTTAGGAGTTGAAGACTCGACTGACTTCAGCCTCTATTTTGAATTTGCCTAGTGGTGTTGATAGTTTTGTGGTGTACTATGATGCTTCGAGAGTTGGGTTGGGTTGCGTATTAATGCTGAAAGGTAAGGTGATAGCTTATGCTTCTAGACAGTTAAAACCCCATGAGAAAAATTACCCCACCCATGACCTTGAGTTAGCTGCTGTTGTGTTTGCTTTGAAAATCTGGAGACACTATTTGTATGGTGTCCATGTTGATGTTTTTACTGATCATAAGAGTCTGCAGTATGCGATCTAGGTTGGTGTACACGAAAGTCATGTGATGACTTTCATCATTTATCCCATCTACATTGCATTAAATTGCATTTATATTCACCTTTTGACTATTTTCCTTAGTTTTCTTGACTTGTGTTTGATTTTTGTGGGCTTTTTCTTTATATCTTTGTTGTTGCTTTTTCTATATACTTGTATATATATATAAATTGTTAGTTGAGACTCTGTGAGCTACAGTTTGGGACTTTTCTGCTTGTAGGTGAATTGCTCAATGTGTATATTTACCTATCTTATTTTCTACTATGCCCAATCTTCCTATGACATCTACTGAGTACAAGTGAAATGTACTCACCATACTGTGCCTTTTTTGTGTTGATCCTAGCATGAGTATGATTCAAGAAGTCTGATTTATGCAGTGGAGTTGGTGATATTTTGAGTTACTACCACTCTAGGCCTATTAGAGTCGACTCAAGGCCTTTTCTATCTATGAGTTGTCTTTTTTCTTATTTTAAAGAAAGCCATTATATTTTTTGTTTTGACTTTATATTAGATGCTCTTATGTGCTGACACTATATTTTGGGACTGGATTGTATGAATTTCTTTCATGTTCCATTTGTGATTATATTTTATATTTGGATTGCCTTCATTCTTGAACTCTCACCTGGGTTGTTATTATTGTATTTGTGTATTTCCTTATTAGTTTAAGTGGTTGACTTAACTATCAAGGCTTGGTCGTGATAAGTACCATCATGACCTATTTTAGGTCATGACAAACTAGTGTTAGAGTAGCCAGGTGCACTGGTCTCATAAGTTTAAGAGCAAGATGTCTAGTAGTGTCTTGTTGATCGATACATAGACATCCACATATATCTTTTAGAGGCTATTTGGTGTCTTTAGGAAAGTCTATATTTTGATTCTTTATCGTGTGGGTTATTCTTACCCTATGTTCTATGTTGTGTTCTACTTTTTTTTGTTCTACTTTTCTTTTGTTTAACTTTTTTTATGCAAATGGTAAGGACTAGATCTCGAGAGATTAGGGATACTGATCTAGCACCTAAAGATAGAGTCCAGACTACAAGGCACGGTAAGTGTTTTGGATATCCCAGAGGTAGAGGGCGGGCATAAGGAGCTTTCCCTATTAGAGTCACTGTTAATGGGACCTCCCCTGAGCCTAAGATTGAGCATGCAGAAGATGCGGGACTAGCTCAGCTTCCACAGGGTTCAATTGCTACCCTTATTCTTGAGGCTCCATTGATTCGGGTATTGACTCATCTAGATGATGTTCCCTTAAGTGCTCTTGGTGTTTCTCCGGTTCCCAGTGTGGTACCGCTGTTAGTGCTAGTGTCTTCTTATGATATTGCGATATCTGCTTATGATATTCTCCAGACTTAGAGTAGTATCCCAACTTTTGTTCAAGTATCTAATCATAGTATTCCTAGTTTAATGGTACAACTTTCATCTATGTTGCCCCTATGTGTGGATTCTCATCTTGTCAAACTTACTATTCTTTCAATTGCTTCAGGTATAATGTTGTCTTTTGACGATTAGAAGAGGTTTGTGAGGTATTCGCTTGGCTTTGCCCAAATTGAACAGTGCTATTAGTGAGGATTCGTATGAATTTTTGGTTGATTATCAAGAGAAGTTACATAATTTTGGATCGCTTGAGTCTTATGGAGTTGCTTATATATGGCTAAGGACCGGTGGAGGTTGTATGAGAGTTGTAAACCATCGTCTTCACCTGCTATGACTAGGACTCAATTTTCTAAGACATTCTTGGAGAGGTTTGCTCCACTTAGTTTAAGGGACTACATTTGTGATGATTTTGATCACTTGGAGTAGGGATCCATGACTATTGCTGAGTATTAGGCTAGTTTTCACACTTTATCTAGGTATTGTGCTGCTAGAATCTCCATTGAGACTGAGTAGATTCAAAAGCTTATAAAGGGATTGGATTGTACTTATCGGTTGCCTAAAGCTCAGATAGTAGTCTCAAGGGATTTTTATAGAGTATTATTGAGTATAACAAGGTGATCGAGTCAATTATAAAGCCTACTTAGGGAAGCACTAAGAAGGTGCATTGTCATGGTGAGTTTAGTGGATATGTCTTTCAAAGTAGATACTTTTCTGACAGAGGTTGTCATGATTATCATGGTAGGCCGGTTTAGGCTTCTTTGCAGGGATTAGGTGGTAGGTCTTTAGATTCAACGACTTTGGGTAGTTAAGCATCTAGTTAGGGTGGTCGTTCTAGTTTAGCTACACCACCTCATATTAAGTCAGGTCGTAGATGCTTTTTTTTATGTGATGAGTTTGTCCATGTGACCAAGGATTATTATTGGCATGTTTTAGACCTATTTCTAAAATGATAGTGAAAGGTGGTTCACATAGTGGTATGGTATAGCTAGAAGTTCTTGAGGTAGAAATAGAGGTGCTTATGGTGGTGGTTGGGGAGTTACTCAACCCAGGGGCGGTTTATTCTGGATAGGCCTAAGGTAGAGGCCTCTGATACTATTATCACAGGTATTATTATCCTGATTTTCTTTAGATCGGTTTTCATATTATTTGACTCTAGGTTGGCTTTCTTCTATATGTCTAAATATATTGCATTTGATTTTGATGTTCGATGTCAGTCTCTTGTTATGTCTTTTCATGTTTCTACCCTTGTATGAGATTCTTTAATGGTGGATCATGTGTACCAATTTTGTGTAGTTACTTTTGTGACCCGTGAGGGTTGGATAGGCTTGATTGTCTTAGATATGAGTGATTTTGATGTTATATTGGATATGGATTGGTTAATCCTTATTATGTTGTTTTGACTATTATGCCAAGATCCTGACCTTAGCTACACCGAATGTGCTGAGGTTAGCTTAGAAAGGTACTCTTAATTTGGGTTCAAAGGGTGTTATATCTTTTTTATGTGCTCGCCATATGAAGGAGATAGTGTTCGTCTTATTTAGCTCATATTAGCAATTCTAGTACTGACTCACCGTGTCCTATGGATTTTATTTGAGTTATTTATGAGTTTTTGGACCTGTTTCTTATGTATTTACCTTGTATGCCTCTGGTCCTTAATATCAATTTTGCTATTGATGTGGAGCTGGGCACCAACCTCACTTCTATTCGTCCCTATAGGATGGCCCTGACTGAGTTGAAGAAGCAGTTGAAAGCTTTGTTGAGTAAGGGTTTATTATACATAGTTTATCTTCTTATGGTGCACCTATCTTGTTTGTGAAGAAGAAGGATGGTTCTATGCATATATATATTTTGATTATAGGTAATTGAACATAGTGACAATTAAGAACAACTATCCTCTTCCTTGCACTGAAGATCAGTTTGACCAGCATTAGGGTGCTTCATTATTTTCCAAGATTGATTCGAGTTTGGGTACCATTAATTGAACATTAAAGCTTCGGACGTTTTGAAGAACACTTTTCAAACTCGATACAATTATTATGCGTTCTTGGTCATATCAATTAGGTTGAACAATTCCCTTCTAGTGCTTAGGGTGTTGATGAATTGGGTATTTTGACAGTATATCGACTCTTTTGTAATTCTATTTATAGATGCCATCTTAGTTTTTTCCAAAAGTGTGGCTGACCATATGAAGCATTTGAGGATTGTACCTCAGAGGTTATGTGATGAGAAATTGTATGCTATGTTTTCTAAGTGTAAGTTCTAGTTGGATTCTATCACTTTCTTGGGGTATGTAGTGACTAATGATGGTATTATGACTGATCCAAGATAGCGATGATTTGTGATTGGGCTAGACCTACTTCTCCTGTCGAGCATTAGAGTTTCATTGGTTTGGCAGGTTATTATTGGCATTTTGTAGAGTGTTTCTCATCTACTGTAGCTTCTTTGACCAAGTTAACTCTAAAAAAGGGTTTTTAGTGGTTAGATGCATCTGAGAGGAACTTTTAAAAGCTTAAGAATTTGTTGACTTTGAATCCTATCTTAATATTTCTCAATGAAGGTGTGAGTTTTACCATATTTTGTGATGCTTTAGGTGTTGATTTGGGTATGGTGTTGATGCATATGGGGAAAGTGATTACTTATGCCTCTCATCAGTTGATGCCTTATGAGAGAAATTGCCCTACCTATGATTTGGAGTTGGCTACCTTTAATATTTGTGTTGAAGTTGTGGCATTATTTCTTATATGAAGTGCCTCGTGATATTTTTCTCAAACCGTCATATTCTTTGTAATACCCCGCAAATTCCTCTTCTAGTCTGAGCCTTAGAGCGTATTCAGTAAAGCGGAAATCCAAGTCTAAAAGTTGAAGAAGTGTCTTCCTAAGTATGAAATACTTTGAATCGTGTGGAATTTCCCTAAGCTTTCAATCGATACCAATGTCACCCAAATTGGACACTCGGGTGAAGAGTTAGAGCCATTTAAGTGAGACAGTGTGCCATCTGGCACCTTAGCGCGTCGCGGAGCCAGCCAAAATTGCAATTATCAAAATCCAGTGAACTTTGCGATTCCACCGCGTCGCGGTATAGTTCCATTTCCCAACCAAGATGGCCATGCGATTTCCACCGTGTCGTGCCATCGTGCAGTTTTCTAATTGTCCATTTCCTAGTGAACTGGCGCGGTTATGGAGCGTCGCGCCAACATGAAAAATCAGGATTTTTTAGTTTAATTCTGAGGACGAAATGGGGCTTTTCCGAACCCCTATATATACCTTCTTTACAAGGGATTTGGCCTTATTTTCTCTCTTCTTTCACCCAAAAACTAGGGTTTCCAAAATCAAATCCTCTTCTTCTTCTTCAACAAAAATCAAGAGAGAATCAAGAGAAACCAAGAAATCCTTCCAATAACCTTCAAGAAAAGAGTTTCCCCAGGTATGTAGATGTTGATTCTTGGGTCTCTTTCATCCAAGAAACTCAAGTACCTTTTTTTTAAAACTCAAAGATTTTATGTTTATGAGTTATTAATGATTCATATAAGTTGAAATTAATGTTCCAATTGTTGTTGAGTTTTGATTCATGTTTGTTTATAAGATTTATGAGCTTCTACCCTAGTATGTGGAATTCATGTGATGTTTGTGATAAATCCTCTTGAAGTTGCTTTCTATGTGATGTGTTCATGTCATTTGGGTGTAGAAATGGTGGAATAAGTAAAGCATGTCCCCCATAAGTTTGATAAAGAGCTTAGGTGAAGCATAAGGGCCATTATAGTATCTTGAACAGGAAACCCCCAAATTGGGAGCTAGTTTATGCATGCCTAGTGTTTGATAAAATGCCTTAGTGAATGAATTATTCCATGATGGTAGGAAATCCCCAAATAAGTGTGAAACCGTGCATGTCTAGTGTTTGCTGAAGGACTTTAGTGAACAAGTGGAGATGTGATAATAGTAAATTCCCCAATTATGTGCTCTTTGATAAATGCTAAGCTTTTTATACATGCCAAGTAGTTAGCAAGTAAGTTGAGACATGATAGTATGATGTTTTCCCCAAATCATGTGATGTTCAAATACATGTCAAGACTGATTTAGGTGTGAAGTACTTAAGGTAAGACCTTATTGAAGGAAGTATAATCTAGTAGCATGTTGCTCCTACTCTAGTATAAGTTAATGATTCCTAAATGCTCAAAGTGAGCCCTTAATTATTGTGATGATGAATAAATGTTTGTGACTCCTAAATGTTTGAAGAGATGCCTTAATGATTATGAGAATGAATGTATGTTATGTTTCCTAAATACTTGAGAGATGGTTTAATGATAATGATAATGATTGAATAACTGTGATAATGAATGAATGATTGTGATGATGATGATGAGTGAATGGTTGTGATGATGGCGGAATGATTATACTTTATTTTATGTTATCGAGTCCTGGGGGTATTTATACCCTATAATTTAGCTGCTGTCTAGAGCCCGTGTCAGTTTCACGATAATTCCAGTCGAGCCATGATTCTCAGAACTCAGTGAACTATAGAATTTTGTATCCTCAGACAATTGCAGAACTTAAGAAAGCTCAGTAATTTTAGTTATCTTTGTATTCTCCGTATCGCTAGTGATATAGCCTCAGTCCTGTAATCAGCTCAGATCTAATAGTATGCAAGTGTTCAATTCTAATCTTGGAAGTGACTAAATAATCTATTCAAGCTCTGTATCGTTAGTTAGATACCGTGATCTAATAGCATTCTATCAGATATAGAACCAAGTGGTCTCAGCATAGCTCAGTCAGATCTTTTGATAAACATGATCAGTATCAGATTCAGTTCAGTTGTGTTCAGTTAAGAATTCAGTCAGAGCCTTTCAGTTGGGAGTAAAAACTAGCACCAAGTGAAGGAAGGGATGACGGCTCCTTCTGTCAAAGAGAGAGAGGCCAGAGTCGTTAGTAGCAATCCCTGACCTCCAAAACTGCATATCCAACACAGGATACAGGAGTCACCATCAGGAAAAGGCTGTCACCTCTAGAGAGAGAGAGTATTTGACTATTCTATTGCCTTAGGTCGATTGCCTGGTAAGGGTCATCAGTCTGAGAGGATTGACCAAAGAGAGGTCTTTACCTGTGGCACGGTATTGACACCCTTCCAACTGGGGTTACGGTTGACCCCACCTGTGGTAGATTGGGGCATGTCGGTTAAGTAACTACTTCCCACACTTTCAGTTATAGTTTCATTTTCAGTATCAATTTTCAGAAATCAGGACTGTCAGATACAGTCATCTATATTTATGAGGAACTTAGATAGTTCCATTGATTCATGGACCATCCCGTCAGATAGGCTTGGTCTCATATACAATTATTTGATATCGTATTCATAGATATACCGCCAGACAGGCTTGATTTATAGTCTCAAATTCTATTGAGTATTCTTGTTATCAGATTCAGATATATTTATATTTCTTGTTATTGATAATAGTTTCTGAAATCATTCGTTATAGAGGTTGATCTCTAATTCTGTTAGTCGAAAGCAATAAGCTCAAAATTCAGTCCTTGATGTAAGTGCATCTAGATCCTCAGTTATCAATATCAGATGAGTGAGTGATTCAGTATCTCAGTGTCATTAGTGAGTTCAGTCTATAGTAAAGTGGTATCCAAGTTTCAATATTTAGAGTTGTCATGATTGTGATTATAGTCTATGCATTCATGTATGTGTTCTCGTGCGACATTATCATGATCATTCAGTTTATATATTGTTCATGCATGAGCCCTTGCATTTATCCTTACCCCGTCTAGATACTTAGTACATTTCTGTACTAACGTATTTGCATTGTGGTGTTTCATTTGACACCATAGGTTCAGAGGCATAGGACCCAGAGTTTCCTCAGCAGTTTAGTCCCAGTCAGCAGCAGTAGCAGTGAGTCCTCTTCTTTTGAGGACGAATCTCAGTTTACCATTATGGTATCAGACTTTGTTTGTATTTTCTGTAGACAGAGTTAGTTGGGGACATGTCTCATCAACTCCATAGTTTAGAGAGTTTAGAGGCTTTTCAGAAAGATGTATTAGTATTTAGTTTTCAGTTTAGAGTATGTATATATATGTTGAACCTTATGGCCAGTTTTTGCATTTATGTCAGCTATTAAGCAGTGTACACGTACAGATATAAAAAATGGTTAGTTGTGGTCCTTTGGGGTCATAAGCATCGTGTGACATCTCGAGATGGGATCTCGGGGAGTTACAGTCTTTAGTGCTTCTTTAACTAGAGAGATCTTAACATCAGGCAACAGTTAACATCAGGCAACAGTGTTGTCTTGAGTTTCTCAAGGATTATGACATCACTATTTTGTATCATTCAGTAAGGCTAATATGGTTACTAATGCCTTGAGTTGAAAGTTGACTAGTATGGGGATTTTGGCTTATCTCTTGACCCAAGAGTGACCTTTATCCTTAGAGATTTAATCTTTAGCTAACCATACTGTTAGGCTTGATAATTTGACACCCGGGCGTGTTTTAGCCTTTGTTGATGTTAGATCTTCCTTGATGAAGAAAATTAAAGCTCACTAGTTTAATAATGATAGTTTGAGGGTGATTCAGGATAAGGTGTTAATTAGCGAGGCTAAGAAATCCCTCTTGATTTCTATAATGTATTGAGGATTGGTGGTTGAGTTTGTACAGAGGGAGTTAAATATTAGGTGAGATTTATTTTAGAGGAGGTTCATTGCTTTAGATATTCTATCCATCTAGATGTGACCAAGATGTATCATAATTTGAAGCAGCTAAACTGGTGGGGTAGTATGAAGAAGGATATGGCAGATTTTGTTGCTTATTTTATCTGCAAGTAAAGGCCGACCATTAGAGACGGGTGGTTTGCTTTATAAATTACCCATTCCTAAGTTGAAGTGGGAGTAGATCATGATGGACTTTGTGACTGGGTCTCCTCGTACTTCTTATGGTTCTGAAAGTATTCGGGTCATTATGGATTGGATTACCAAATTATCCCAGTTTATCTCTATCCAGATTCTCTTTAGTGCTAATAGGTTGGCCTGTTTCTATGTTTGTGAGATAGTTCATCTTCATGGGGTACCTGTGTCTATTTTTTTAAACAGTGACTCAGTGTTCACTTCTATCTTCTAGTAGAATTTTCAGGTGGATTTAGGTACTTGTATTGACCTTAGCAGAATTTTCTACCACTAGACTGATGGTGAGTTAGAGTGGACTATTCAGGTTTTGGAGGATATGCTCCAAGCTTGTGTTCTAGATTTTGTGGGTCAGTAGGAGAAATATTTGGACTTGGTGGAGTTTGCTTATAATAACAACTACTATTTGGGTGTCGAGATTGCCCCTTTTGAGGAATTATATGGTAGGTGTTATTGATCCCCTATTAGTCGGTTTGAGATTTCAGAGGTTACACCCCATGGTACTAACTTTCCTTGCAAGTCTTTGGATAGAGTTCGGCTGATTCAAGATAGACTCCGGGCAGCCTAGAGTAGGCAAAAGAGTTATTCAAATCGTATGTTTTATGCCTTGAAGTTTGGCATTAGATATTGAGTCTTCCTTTTTATGTCTCCCATGATGGGTGTAATGAGGTTTGGGAAGAAGTGAAAGCATAGCCCCATATATATAGGACCTTTTGTGATTTTTCAAAATGTTGGAGAGGTTTCTTATGAGTTGGCCATACCTCCAGTCTTTTTAGCCGTTCATCTAGTTTTTCATATAACTATGATTTGTCTCTATATTTTGTATGAGTCTCATGTGCTTTGTTGGGACTCGGTTTAGTTGGATGAGAGGTTGACCTTTGTTGAGGAGCTAGTATCTATTTTATCCAGGGATGTGAGGCAGTTGTATTCTTGAGATATTCCAATGGTTAAGCTTCAGTGAACGCACCATCCTATTGAGGAGGCTATGTAGGAGGTTGAGTCTGAAATGCATAGTAGCTACTCTCAGATCTATAAAGATTTTAGTATATTCTTGCCTTTTGTTCGAGGTAAAACTAGATTTTTAGTGGTGGATGCTGTAATGACCTGAATTTGTAAATTTTTCATTTCTATGTATTTTGACCCTTTTGCTTTTAGTTGCTACATATTGATTTTAAGGTTTGGGGGTAGTTGGCATGGTTTCAGATGCGATCGAGAGAGAGTTGTGTGGGTTTTTTTAGAGGCATTAGAATTCATATAGTTGACTTCAGTCAGAATTTGTTGTTTTGAGTGTCAGATGGTAAAACAAACAAAGCTACCAGATTTGGAATTTTGAACTTGAGTTAATATGGTGGTTGGTTCAGTTTTGAGACTTTCATATCTCATTTTAACAACATTATTGAGTTTGGAACATCGAAATTAGCCTAGTGGTATATATGGTTTACTTTTTCCGGTTCCGAACGAATCTCAAGAATCCATTTGAAACAATCAAAACCATACAAAATCAGCTAGTGCACAACTGATATCTGGTAAACGGATCATTCTTTGTGAACGCAGGTCCTTGGCAACAAATGTAGAAAAGGAATTACCCTTCATCACGATTGCGAGTTGGTAGTTACGATCGTGAAAGGCAATGGAGTCTTTATCGTGAACGTGATGAGGTTGTCGTTAATACGGAGGCTTGATTCATCACCCTTTATGCTAATTTAATGGGCTATTCAATGTTAAACCTCGCAAACGTGAAGAGTTGATCGTGTTCGCTAGTTACTGTTCACTAAACGGTAAATGCTCTATTTTCATGATTTTACTTTATTTTTGGAACTCTAGGCCTTAGGAATGGCAATTTCTGAGGGTTTCAACGTTAATTTTCTTGTGAGTAATTCTAAACTCATAATCCCACTATTTGTTATTGATTTTATCTTCAAAAATACCTTTAAATCATGATCTTAAAGTGGATAATTGGAGTTTTTATTGGTGAAGTTTAAAAAGGATTTTTCTTCATTTTGGACCTCGATTTTAATTCAATTTTGTGTCGATTTTTTCCTATAGACTCTTATAACCTTGGGAAATGTGTTTTTATAATTTTTGATTTTACCTTTTTTGTTTTTGAACCCATTTTTTGAACTCGTTTTGGTCCCGAATCAAATATGGACAATATGGGTATCGATATATCACAACCCAATTTCTCAGGTCATTTTGACACCTGTTATAACCCACCAGTAGGCAAGACAACTCGTAGTCCGAAACTACCTGTAACGGACTACCAAGCAAAATGAAGAAAGAATGTGGAGTAAACAAAATAGAAGACTGAAATACATAATGTAATCCCAAAATCTGGTGGAATCAGTACAAGAGCTTCTACTGTTAACAAAGATACAAAATAAAGTACTAAATGAATATACAGATACAACCATCTTTGAATAAAACATAGAGATTAGTCTAGTACATAAGAGGGAGGAAAGTATTACTCCGAATGCCATGCGCTCACCTTATGTCTCCGAACCATAGCTGCTCCACCACGACGCACACAACAATGGTGATAACCCGTACTATGATCTGCAGACTGCAGAAGTGTAGTAAGAGTACCAATATATGATACTCAGTAGGCAACAACCGACTGAGCTCCAAAGATAATTCAAATATACATGTAAGCAAAAATGTAAATTACACCCAAATATTCAACACCCGCATAATAAAGGTAATGAGATAATATAGATAAACTACCTTATTCATATCCAAGAAACTAACATAATAAGGCTAAGGAGGTATTAAGGATGAACTATTCTATTCTAGACATACTTAGGAACCTTAACACTATACCGTATATCACTACCCAATATACAAATAAAGGGAGAAAGGAGGATATATAATAGTAAATAAGGCCAAGGAATGAATATACAATCTGAATAAATGAAGAAAGAAAGGGATAGACGGTAATACCATAGCTATATATATCTACACACACACACATATATATAAACAAGGTCAACTCAAGGTACAACCTAAGTCATCAGACTAGCATTTTAAGGCATCATAATCATAGTAAGAACTAGTACTACCATAATCAGGGTCGCTAATCTATACGTCTAATCATGAAATAATTATCCATAATAAAGAAACCATAAATAAAGTAATCCAAAACATACCTCGAATCTCAATACTACATAATTAACCAATCTGTGACGGACTAGCCATAATAGTGATAACAATCCTAAAAATAACAATGCGATCCGGACAAACAATACTTAATCGATCCTTTCATAAACCACCATCAAAATAGTCTCAAAAGGTTCAATCAGGATCAACAACAACAGTCAGTGCTGCAAGAAACACTCATCTCTTTACCAAAGAAACACTTCATAAGGCTGATAGATATAGGTCATACTAATGATAGGCAATGCGCATTAAGGATGAATGCAACAGAATACACAATACCATAACCAATCCAAATATCATAATGTAATACATCATAGTTAATTGTCAAACTTGAACCAGTGTTTCATTAATATCATAATCAATTGCCAGACTTGAGCAGATGCTTATATCATCGATATTATAATCAATTGTCGGACTTGAATTGGTGCTCATATCATTAATAAAAGTGCAGAAAGGGTCGAAATCTCTCTCGACGATGGTAAATAATAGCAGTGAAACTGTGGACCAGAATCTATCTCAGTCAAATCATTTAAAGATAATTTTTAGTCTCAAAGGATCACAAATCATTCATCAAGATGGCACGATTCCGATTATAATGAAATTCATTTTAAAAGTGAAAAGTGAGATTAAATTCCATTTTGGGAAAATAGTTGTAAAAACATATTTCTAGTTGGAATCATACCATTCACAATTTTAGTGATCATGAATGTATAGAATCTATGCATTCCATCACCAGTATCCAAACAATACGATCATAAGCATCAAAACGTTTATAGACTATGACCTCATCCTTTACAAGGATAAAGTATTTCCTGAAATCCAACAATAACATCAATGTGGCCTTCAGCCCACATAGTATATATCTAACACGACCATATATCATAGAATCATCCATATCCATATGCCATACCAATAATTATATCTATAAGCTATACTATTAAACATATTTGGAATCACCAGAACCCTTTAATATCCCACTAACATACTTATTAAATATATCAAATCACCTGAAGCCCAAACCCAATAATAATAAGGCCATATCATGCATAAATGTGCCTTTAAGGATAACATAAGTCTAGGCCTAAGGTGGGCCAGAGGGGACCCACTTCTAATCTCTGAAATCCATTTTTAGGCAAGCTTCTACTGCAAATTAGGCTAAAGTATCTAAATTCACTTTTAGAGGTTACATAAGTCATAACTAACCCCAAGGTAACAATCTCACCTAAATTATGGTATCAAGGTAGTCTGAAAAGCCCAAATAAGACTAATTGTATCATCCATGCTTCCTATACCTAAATAATATCCCATATATAGCATAATGCTCCAATTATACTATGAATCCCATATCTATCACAACACCATAGCCATACTACTAATCTCGTATCTATTTATGATAAAGGAAGTAGGATCATAGAAGTATAATAAGTGTTTCTACTTAAGGGTCAATTCACCCATCTAAATCCCAAACTCAAAAATCTAGGCTAAGTCTCAATGTTCTACCCACAATCAAATCTTAACATTCCTATTTAACATGTGATATAAAAAATAAACCATCTCATAAAGAAGAGTAAACAAAAGCCTACCTCAATCCTGAATTGAAATTTCTTAAATCATCCATAAATCATCCGCATTCACCCTACGATCTCAAATTGCTATCATGCTATCAAAATAGTAATCTATATGACGTTAGGAGTAAAATAAGACCCATATTGCTATATTAAAGGTGAGTCTAAAAATGGACTTTAAAAATTGGTTTGGAAATAAAAGGGGTAAAACCAAAATTTTATTTTTGAAATACGTTCCCCATACTTATAGGAGACTGCAGCTGAAAATCCATGCAAAAATGAGTTAAAATGAGGTTCAAACCAAAGGAAATCATTTTAAAGCTTTACCAGCGAAAACCCCCAAAACCCATTTTGAAATCAAGAATTTGAAGTTGTTTTGAAGATGAAATCAAGGAAAAATGATAATTATAAGATTATAAAACTTACACATGGAAGAAATCTCAAAAAGTCCTTTGAAATCGCACAAATCCGAGCTCCCAAGCCCCAAAAATGGAGAAAATATGGTGTGGATTCTTAACTTGGTTGAAAATCAAGAAAAATAAAATAGAAGTTCTTTGGAATGGGAACAATAGAGTTTTAAATTGATAGACAAATATAATACGAGAAAAATGCATCAAAAATTGGAGCTTCAGAGCTCCTAAAATGTTAAAAATACAAATATGGGGTCTTATACTCAGCGATGGTCGCTTAAGAGACACTTTGATCGCTTAAGCAACCTAATTAGGGGATAATAATATTGCTTATGTGAACTTTTGGTTGCTTACACGACCAGGTCGAATGGTCAAAGTTTGCTTTCAAGAACATACCAACACCAGTAAAGTAAAAAAACTTATTTTTTACCCTCGGAACTCATTTGAAACCCTATGAACATGATCTAATAGTGAACTTTGATTGTAAACCACGTTATGTATCCAATGGAATCATCGATACTTTTATTTGAGATTGTTTTGAATAAATATGAGGACCACACCTATGGTTCCTTTTTTCATAAAATTCGCCCAATAGCCAAAACAAGTCTGGAAGCCTCGAGACTTGAACAAAGGATCCCCCTAGACTAAAATCAATGCTCCGAAGCTGATGGTGTGGTCAGAATTTTTACCGAGGTCATATACAAGAAGTTTTGTTCAAAGACCAAATCCTAAATACCAAAAACTCTACAAAGGGAAAATGAGCCTATAATCCAAATGAACTATTCGATCACCAAACTGAAAGTTTTGGCAAGTCATAAATGAACTGCAACTGTTGTGGGAAGGCTCAAAATAATGGAAATGCATGCAAATTGAGGAAATGACTCGGTGGTTCATTACTATCCACTACTAAAAGGAATTTTATCCAAAAAAGTCAATGGATAGAAAGAAGATAAAAACTCAAAAAGATGAGGTACCGGTCCTGCATGCTCCGAGCATGACTTCCCAAATAACCTCCAAGAAGAGATCACATCCAAGGGATTTTGCCAAATGTATCTCTTTTTCAACCAACTTTCGCACTTCACTCTCAAATAACTAAAATTCAACCTTAACCACCAAATAGCCCTACAACTAATCTGAGGAAGGCTGATGCACACAGATCCAAACTGTGAAACACTGATACCATGCTGATACCAGTATAATCAAATGAAAACTCATCCAAGTCAAAGAAAAACCAAGGCATGAGTCATGCAACCAAAATCCAAATCCAAATATAACATGTTTTGCCTTTCTACACCTGCTAACACTCCAAACCAAGCAGAAAGTGACCCAAGTCTTATCTACGCAATCTCATCATACTAACCTAAAAAACTAAAACTGATCCATCAAAAATCCATACTTGCAAGCATGAGAATAAACTCATAAGGAGCCACATGGGCACATTTAATTAGTTAACCAAGGTCTGCAATCTATGCCAATACTATGACTAGTTTGATTGACAAGCAAAACTGAAATCTAAAAGTCTGAAGCACAGCTACTCACCACTGAATGATTCATTCCAAGATGTCCCATCAACCCAGAATGAAGCCATGCTGAATCTAACTTAAGAATACTACTCCGCTGAGTATATCATCCAAAAATCTTAATGAAAACTAAAAACTCAAAATCAAAGTTAAAGTAACCAATACTGTGTCCATGGACTATCATCTGAACACCTATCAACCATAATCCATCCAAACTCAAAAAGACCGAAGAAGTAACCATGTATTAGGATCAGCCAACATATAGATGAAATCCTAACTGATACAAATTTGAAAAATGAAGGTTTCACCTAAGCTCTACAACTTTAAGCAAAAATCTCAACACCAAGGCTGAACCGCTTGATCTCAACTACTCTAACCAAACCTAAAGATAGGTAAGCATTCATACTCCAAATCTATCATAACTTCCAAATTGACATTCCAAGGCATCAAATCCAAAATTAAGCCAATAATCCTGAACTAAGGCCAAATGCTCAAATCGACCTTAATATTCAAATCTAATATATCATTCCTAAATCAATTCAAAATTGAATACCAAAATATAGCTGAAGAATAAAATCATCACAGAGGATAAATCAATGACTGAAAACACAAATAATCAACTCCATATCTGCTGGTGGGAATGAACCACCAAAATATACTCAAGAACTCACCAAGGCTGCAAAGCGCACTAGTAATTACAAAACTCAAACCACTCAGAAATGTAACTTTATCCAGAAATAGGCCAATTCAATACTTCATTTAGGATATGAACACCCAATTAACCATCTTAGGAAATGGTCACAGGAAAGATCACCTACCTCCAACTCTCTAACTCTACAAGAACGAGAACCACATCATAACAAGAACAGAGTATCAAACTTCATACCAATACCAAGAATAAACCCATCATTGGAAGATGAACCCAACAAACCTAAAAGATAAATCCAAGGCCTCGTGACATTAACATCAAAACCACTACTAGGTGATGAACTAGTTAAAATAAAACAATGGACCCCAAACTGATCAACTTTAGAATGGGCTACATAGATAGAAATCGATAATGCAAGAACCTTTCCAACCCAGGATGCAAGTCTAAGAATCCTATACTCGAGATGATAACTCGACCTAAGATCAATCTTGGAGAAATACTTCGCACCTTGAAGTTGATCAAATAAGTCATCGATCCTAGAAAGAGGATATTTATTTTTTATAGTCACCTTATTCAGCTGACAATAATTAATGCACATCCAAAGGGAACCATCCTTCTTACATACGAACAAAATAAGAGCACCCCAATAAGACACACTAAGATCGATGTTACGACCCGAACTAGCCTGGCCGTGACAAATATCCCGAACCATGAAGGCCCGGATATCCTACTTTATTTGGTAGTCATGCACAATATTCATATAATAAAAGAAAATACAGAATTTTTATTTAATATAGAAATATGGTCATACTCTGGATTAAGTTTTACAATAAGGAATGAAATCCGAAATCAACCAAACAACATCTAGAATAGTTTGCGAAATCTCTACTATATGAAAATCTAACAACTATCTGAAAACTAGGACAAGACCCCCAGTAGACCAAAACTGTAATAGATGACATAATCTAAAAGGACGGGCCTTCTGGAATAGAGAAGGCTCACTACTGCACAATCTGATCTGTTGTCTGAATTATCTACTGCTTATCTGGACCCCCAGACTAAGCCTCAAAACCTGAGAGGTAGGGGAGGGAGGTCAATACAGATGTACCGGTACGCAGAGCAAATCCAAAATAATTATTCATATTTAACATATATGAGAGCAATTTAAAGCAGTTCATAAATATATTATATAGTAAGAAATCACAGGGGTATTTTAAAAGACTGAAAACATTTGAAATTTGTGACATTCTTTGTCTTACTTCTGTGTTAGGTGGTGTACCCTACAATCTGTAATTCCATGGGCTATATGGGATCTGCCATTAACTCGATAGCCAAGTGCCCAACCAAAGAATGCCGCAAGGGTCGGAGTCTTTAAATCTACTACGCCATATGGTCGACGCCAGTGTACAATAATAAACTACCCATATCGGTAAATACAATTTTAGGCTAAGAGTTACTTGAACTCATTCCTTCTTCGGGTAACTACCTAACCCTCTTTATGCTTATTTTTAGTTATTTAAACATGCATGCTCTGAAAACATACTTTGAACTCTTTAACTTTGTCATGGCATATACACATATATGGTATCGTCATACCATTGACTTGCAAGTAACATTCTCTGAGCCATTTATAGCAATTTATATCTCCATTTTAAAATCATGAAATTCAGGACCACCATATCAACAATCATTTCAAGAAACTCATGTAAAACCATGTAGTTAATTCTCTTTTTCAATGATTCAGTAAACAAAGGTGGCCATGTTAAAAGTCTCAATCTCATGCAATTTTTTCTCTTTAACATCACATAGTTATATGAAGAAACACCCTCTTAACAATTCGAAATCATATTTAAGTACAAGAACATTGAGAAAACATCTTTCAAATCATAAAACATGCATTTCAACTCTTTTCCAACAAAACCACAAGCTTTAATCTAATACAAGAGAGGGAGTTCATAATTTATGCTCTCAAACAATCTTAAATCTCAATCCCCATACATATACGTATACATGTAAATCAACTTAGCGGATAGGACCACAAGGTCAAAATAATAGTAATATTAAAACATTCGGAGTACGTAATTTAGAACATAGATTCCAAAACCCCTTTGAAATTCATGCATAAAAATCTTAAAATCATACTCTAATGGTTTTAAGAATATGTAGCTTTTAGGGTAAATCCCACGTACCTTAAATTATAAGATTTGAAAGATGGAACCTAGATCATGATAGATGAAACCCGAATCTTGATTTGCTTCTTAGAGATATTGAACTTAAGGCTTGATTTTCTTGAATTTCTTGTTCTTAGAGAAAACCCTAATTTGATCTTATTTTGAGAGTGAAGAGGAAGTTTTTGATGTTGTAAAATTGATAATGATTGATTAGTAACACTTAAGGGGTGATTTAATTCGTTTAAAAGGTTTTTGGAGTGAGGGAAAGACCAAAATACCCCTAAGGAACCAAAACAAAATCGCATAATTGCATCAGTTGACGACCAGGGTTGATGGGCCATCACTCAGGTGATAAGTCGTCACCCAGGTCGTCACTTTTGGGCTGGTTTTCACCATTCACTACCTTAGGCTGATGACCAGGTCTGACGGGCTGCCACACAGCTGATAAGTCATCATCCTTGTTGTCACATTTTGGCAAACAGACACTTCGATGTAAAATGAGCTTAACTTTCTACTCCGATATTGGATTAAAGCAAAACCAGTGGTATTGGAAAGAGGAATCAAAGAACTTTCATTTGATGTATAGTAGGCCATCCAGTTAGTCATATACAAGGAGTTATGGTCGATTGAAGTTAATCCAAGTTTTGACGCTCACTAAAACTTGAACGTTAGGAAAGCTTTCAACTAGTCCTTAAGGGACCTTTATGATATCAATTCATGATCAAATATGTTCCCATACTACATAATTGATTAACATGCCAAATTTGCATAGCATCTAAGGCTTTTGGATCATCCACGCATAGAAATAATGGTTTTCATTCTAGCCCAAAATACGGAGTGTTACAATCGAAGAAACCTTTATCGAAGAGATCCTTCAATTGCTCATTAAGCTCCTTCAACTCAGCTAAAGCCATTCTATAGGAAGGATAGAGATAGGATGAGTGTCCAAATTAAGATCAATCCCAAAATTAATTTCTCTATCAGGAGGAACACCAGGAAAACCATCAGTGAAAACCTCAGGAAACTCATTTACCACAGGAACGAATTCCAGAGAAGGATCTTTTGAGTTAGAATCTTTAACTCAGATGAAATGATACAAACACCATTTGTAAATAAAGTTTTGGGCTTTAAAATATAAGATGAACCTCCCCTTAGCCACTAGAGAACCCCCTTCCCATACAATGACTGGCTCATTAGGGAATTTAAACATAGCTCATTAGGGAATTTAAACATAACATTATGAGTCTGATAATCTAAGAAGCATAACACGAATGGAACCAATTCATCCCCAATATGACATCAAATTCAACCATATCTAACTATATCAAATCTATGAGAGTTTCTCTACCACTAACAGATACCACACACCCTCTATAGGCTTATTTTAGAAATCACAAAGTCGCAAATAGAGGTGAATATAGAAAAAGGATTAGAAATAAACTCAGGACCAAAGCCAAAATGCACAGTCATAAATGGGGTCACATAAAAAAGAGTGGACCCTGGATCAAGTAAACAATACACATCATGGGAGAAAAGTTTCAATATACCCGTAATGAAATAAGGAGATACCTCAGAATCCTGGCAATACACAAGAGAATATAATTGATTTTGGCTAGTGTAGGTACCAAAAACAAAAACAGATGCAGAAGCAGGACCCTTTGGTGTAGGGGTAGATGAAGAGGCAAACGAGACTTTGTTAGCCCCAAAATCCATTCTAACACTATAGTCACACTGCATGTGACCAATCTGACCATAATAAAAATATTTGTTATTCCTTTCCTCATAGAACCCACGATGCGACTGCTCACAAAATTTAAAGGGGGTGGGATGGATCTGACTAAGTCTTACTAGCCTGAGATTGAGCACCCTATGCCCAAGACCCACCATCATGCTAAGATCAATAATCACCCGACGGCTTTGGGTAAGGAGAACTAGCTATGGAGAAAGAACCAGAACTCCACCACTTTTTCTTTGGCCATTTTCCACCATCTCTACCGCTCTGCTCAGAAGGCCTAAATTTCTTCCCCTGCTTCTCACTAAACTCTGTCAGCGTAGTTTTCTTATCCTTCACTTACTGCATGTAAACTACCAACCTAGAGATGTCCATGTCCTTGATCAACAAAGTAACCTTACTCTTAAGGATTAACTCATGAGATAGTCCCAAAGCAAACTTACATATTCTAGTCCTCATGCTAGAGACTAACTAATGAGCATACCAAGACAGCTGATGAAATTTCAAGGTATAGTCCTTGACAAACATTCTACCTTGCCTCAAATTAAAAAACTCTTCCATTTTTGCCTCCCTCAACTCCCGAGGAAATAAGCAGTCCAAAGAGGCACTAAAAAAGTTCTCCCATATGGCAGAACCAGTATCCTCGCCCCTTAATTGTTCTAACTCTTCGTACCACTGGTACACCACTTCTGCAATTGGTAGCCACCAACTCAACACTTTCTACCTCCGAAGCATGCATAATCTGGGAGATCTTCTCCATTTAATAAATAAAACTTTGAGGATCCTTCTTAACCTTTGTACGAGTAAACATAGAAGGATACAACCTCATAAATTGTCCAACCTTCATAGCCTTAGAAGATGAAGTGACAGGAATACCATGCTCAGACTGAGATGCTACCAACTGAGTCAACAAGTTAATAAAGCGACAAAACTCAGCATTAGTGTCCTTTTCTTAAGGCGACTCAGTATGAGTATCACTCTCAAGAGTAGGATCAGTGGAGATAGATGGAACCCCACAAGGACAGTCAGATGCAGCGACCCTTAACCGGGTCTGGACTCCAGAGGTAGAGCGTATCCCATTAATATTATCCCTAGTTGGGATAGAGGTATTTGCATGAACATCATATCTTCTAGGAGGCATGATTGAAAAGACAAGCAAACGAAAATCAGAAGAATCCAAGACCTTAGACTCAATAACTCAAAATAAGACAACTGGAAAGTAAAACATTTCTAAATGTGTTATAACCTTTCTCATATAAGTATGGCACACTACATACCTATAAAAGAGACTCTACTTGACACAGTTTTTTGGATACCTAAATGACCATGAACCTAGGCTCTGATACCAACTTGACACGACCTGACCCAGGGCGTTGTCATAATAGGAATCTCAAGCCCAACAAGGACCATAGATCACCTCGCTACCTAATCCAACCAACCAATATATACCTAGAGTCATTTAGATTTGAACATTATAAGATAAGGTGATTAACAACACAAAGACTTTGGGATAGTTCTAAAACCATGACCAACCCAAACAAGTCTAACTATCTGATGCCCAACCAACAACCATAACAAAACAAACATAATAACCAAGTCCATATCCATACCATAACGTACCTAAGTCCACAAGTTTCCCATACAAAGCCTCTAAAAATTCCAAGAATATCCAGTCAGGACATGTCCCCGACCATAGCTAAAAACCAATGTCCAAGTCTACACCAATAAAGATATAAGAAAATTCAAAGCAGAAAATAGAGCCTTTCGAAGTATTGAAGATCACCACTTTTTAGACAACACAAGTTGTTCTCGAGGCCAATCAATGGGTAAGAGGTGTAAGAATATGACCAACACCTGCATCACGTGGGGCTACAGCATCAAAGACGGTTAGCTATTGAATAACTAACATGTAACTCATGAATAAGGATAAAATAATGCCAACAGTTTAATCCAATCAACCAATGCAATATATACATATACATATATTATATACCATTCTGGGATAGAGGTCAAGATTAGCATAAACTTTGAAATTATTAACCTGGGCTATGTAGCATATCCATCATAAAATAAGGCACTCATGGGCTATATGGGCCTAGCTTTCCCTTAGCTGGAAGGGCCCAATACATGTAGCCGCACGAACCAGAGAATATCCAAAACTGTATATGCTTATATGGGAGACTCAAGCCTCCCAGCATAAACAAAGTAACTTAAGCACCAATTATTATGGGGGACTCAAATCTCCCATTCACATATTCATTCGGGGGACTCAAACCACCCCATCACAAAGACACCCGCACCGACTAGCACGGTTTGCAATGTTATTTCTTTGGACTCCACTTTCATGGCTCGGCTATACATCCCAATTTAAAGCCCAATTTAAACCATCATTTCACATACACAACCATTAACCTAATTACTTATGAAAGGAACTTTGTTGGTATCATCATACCGACACCACTTGCAAGCGTACCTTATGCCATTACCATTATCAATCAACCAATTATTTATTTGACTTTGAGACTCAAACCCATTGTCTAACAAAGACACTTGTTTAATTTAAAGTTTAGGGACTCGAACCCATTGTCTAGTAAGGACATAAATCAATTTAATATTTAGGGACTCAAACCTTTTTAGCCAATTTAACAACCAAGATTACCATTTAAATCATTACATGGATAACAAGGCCTTTATAATACTATTTACCAACCATACATATTCATTAGTCTAATGCATTAGTTCAAAACACCATTAACATATGCCTAGTTTATTGTCTTAGGTATTTTCACAAATACTTTGAGGGCAAACCATTACCCAGACCAAAATCATAAGTAAAAACCATTATGTGTAGGGCTACCTATGAACCATATGTTAAACTATAATTACCTAGAACCCATATGTGCAAACCATTACCAGAAATATGTATAAACACAATTTAAACCATGAGTAAATAATACTAAACAATATGTATCAAAACCCTCAACATTGTTTTTCAAAACCAATATTTGTGAATCATAATCAATGTTTAAAACATGTTATATTTGAGAACTAACAATGAGAGTGGAGTCAGATGCCTTATTCATGAAGATTCACTAAGGAAACATAACTCTTGAGCCTTTAGATAAATACCTCTGAAGAACCCTAGCCCCAACTTTTTTGAGAGATTTTAGAGAGCATTTTGATGTGTTTTGATCTTTCAAAGTATGCTATGAAAGGCCACAATATGTTTTCAGACATGGGGACTTAAGTGTTTTGGGGTGGTAAATGTCTAAAACGTCCTCAGCTTAAAAGTTGTACAACATGCACAAGAGGGTACGACGTCCCCTTCTCCCCCAGCATCAAATTAGACTCTAACACTGTCTAATATACGAGTTCCTTGACCCAATCATACCTAATCATGTGATTCATACCCCATAACCCATACCCTAGATAGAATTCTCTAGGCTAGACATAGGATATTATATGGTTAGGTACTATACTACTGTACCCTAACACACGACTACGACTAGTAAGATGCCTAATCGTACCTTGAACAGAATGCAACCAAATCACACCAATTTTCATATGAGTAGAGGGACCCTAAATCGTACACATCATACGAAAAATACCCACAAGTTGTATGATGTTCATTGATTATCTGATGCCCTTATTATCCAATAATCAACACTCTTTCTCTGACACTTTTTATCCTGCAAACTAGAAAACCCATCATATCCATCAAAAATATCCTCCTACTTGTAATTATTCATAGTTTTAAGCATTTAAGTGTCATAAATTCATGGCACATCACTTAGAATGTTTACATGTCCTTAGACAAACGAAATACATTAGACTTGCTACGGTACTTGACCTAGAGAAAAATCACGATCACTGTAACAAATACTTTTACAAAACTAATTATCACACATGCAACCCACATAAATAACTTCCACACCCTCCTCTTTCATAAAGATTAATCACTGCACTATATAAGCAAACCAAGTACCCTAACATAGTGGGATCAGGACATAGCATTACATTATAAATAAATAATCTAACATGTAGACCAATACACTACCTAAACAAGAAACCACTAGACTACAACTCCTACGCCCTCACATCAAAGAAGTCCCCTAATCACTAAGCAAGTGCGATAAATTTATTAACTAGAACTTATTCAAATCACTCACTCTTACAAAGAAGTATAATATGTGTTTGATACCATAGGTTTTCTCTATTATCTACGCTTCAACTTTTGGACAATCGAGTTAGGATCACTGTAGGTTTTTTCTAGGCTTGTAATACAGGCTTGGGGACATGTATGGGACATATGGGTACAATAACTTAATCCTCATTGGCACTACACTACTTTTGGATCCATTTTCTTACTTTATTGCATTATTCTCCCCTTTTCACATTTGCATTTGTTTTTGGACATCTGGTGCGGTTCTATTTTCTTAACACTCACTATATCTATTTTATTTTATTTTGTTCTCTTCTTTTCTCTTTTTTTATTCTTTAAATTTTTCTTGTTCTCTTGCGCATACCTCACCAACTCTTTTTTTCTTTTTACTACTAATCTATCATAACCACTTTCTATGCACCCCTAGACTAAACACCCTCAATATAGGTGATTCCCTAAGTTGAGGTACACAATGTCCAAGGAGGAACTAGGGACAAAGATTATTTATTGTAAAAAGTGGGAAGGTGAATTAGATATTTCAAAGAAAAGGTCTATTAAGGTTTATAGTTTGGTTTTAAGGGATAAATGATAATTTGGTAGGTAATTTAGGCTATTGTGAAATTTTTCAAAAACAACCTATAATTCTTTCTTAACCTTCTATCCCTGAATTTTAGCGAGACTAATCAAAAAATTTCTAAATCGCTCACAAACACCGACTAGGTAGAAACCTTACTCACTCATGGCTCAGGGCTTTCATCTATGTTACTACTTACTCAGTTCGTACAAGGTCATCCAAGTTAAGCTATTTATAATACCAATGCCATATCTAGATCCTAACATTAGTTGTAGCAAAGTACATGCACACACGTCACAAAATAGGTTTTGGAATGGTATTATTTTCAAAATATTCAAATAGGTTCGCATGTTGTATTAAATATGACTACAACAAGTTTTCTTAGCTTATTATAAGTTACACAAAAAGCATAAAAACAACATAAAAATAATAAAAACTCCTAAACATGTCAATTCTAACTATGATACTATAGCTGAGGGAAAAATATACAATAATAAAAGTACTAGGTTGTGATACACACCCACCCCAACTTTGAAATCATAAATTATGCCCATTTCACAACCATTGAAATTGAATAACTGTGGTAAGGGTCATACTTGTGGCACTCTAGGCATCTATCAAACTCTAATCAAGTAGGGTTGAAGGTGGGTCCTTAATAGTCTCCTCAGCTCTGGTGGCCTCGACTGTAGTTATAAGCACTCAAACAGCCTAATATATCATTTAACTAAAAGACCCAACAGATGACTCAATTTCATGATCAATTTAATGAATCATGATTGTGCATTCCTATCTTGCCATAGGTGTTTATAAAAACTTACCAGATAACCTATAAAGATTAAGGACGATCATGATATTGAACCACAATTATTCGTTAAACTTGTAAGACTGATGCCCAAATTCTTGACTTGTAGAAGTTTCATCAGACATTGGGTTCGATCAGACATTGGGTATCAAAGTTATGACACTAGGTACGATCGTGATGAACCATTGTAGAATAACTCCCATATTTTTAACCCTCAAGACTTTCATCTATGTTTCTCAAAATATTGAACCTTTGATCGTGGAGTCATCCTATGGTTATACAATCCTATTGTAGGTTCAGTTCAAAGTACAGTTCAATATTTCTTCTCTCCTGTATAATCCTTACACTAGTAGAAAAACTTACCTTATAAAATATAAAGTACAAATCGTTAGTTTCCTCCCAAGAAGCGCTTGATTTAACATAGCGGCAAGACATGGCTAAATTGGTTACTTAGACTTGGCTAACTAATCCAAGAGTTGCCTCCCATGAAGTGCATGATTTAATTTCACAGCATGACTTAGTTGTCTTGATTACTCAAGCCTCTTTTAAATTTACTATACTAAACAATATTGATTTCTTATTTTGACCCAAGTTGTACTTCAGCCTTTATTTGTTGACCATCAAATTCAGCCTCTCTTTGCTTATAAGTTTGATTTCACCATAGGGAAACACTATAACTACTCTATATAGGCCTTTCTATTTTCATTTCAACTTCCTAGGGAATAAATAAATCCTTGAGTCAAATAAGAGTACCATATCACGTATAGTAAATTCTCTTCTTTTAATCTTGCAGTAATGATATAACTTAATCTTTTGTTTGCATAAGACTTAGCTCTCATAAACGCAGAGATGAAACTCAAGCATCTTATTAATCTATTCTAATCTCATCTATGGAGTATCACTCCATTCAAGATTTATCCTCTTAAATTCCCAGAATGCCTTATGCTCAATTTTGATAGGCAAATAGAATTCTTTGCCATACACGAGATGATATGGAGATTCACCAATAGAGGTTTTTGATGATGCTCGATAGGACCATAATGCATCATCTAATTTCCTATCCTAATTCATCCTATTAGCATACATAGTCTTTTCTAAAATGAACTTTATCTCCTGGTTGGAGACTTCAATATGTCTGATTATTAAGAATGGTAAGGCATCATCACTTTGTGGTAACACCCCATAATTTTGGGCTAGAATTTGAATTGTTATTCTATGTGTAAAAATTCAATTCCAATGATTTCTATGAAAATCTAAGTGTCTTGGTCAATTACCTAGTCTGTAAAGTACTTTCAAGGTGAAGAATGATCATAGGAAATACTTAGAGCAAAGTTGAAAGAAGAACTTTTGATTCGACACAATTTTGGTAATCTATCCTACAAGGGTCAACTTTGAACGTGTATAACTTCTAGAATATATTGAATTTTAGAGCTTAAGACCCACCAAATAAAAGATAATTGAGTTCTCTTTTTAACTCATCTGATTTTGACTTAATTTGATACCCGAGCAAAAGTTATGAGTATTTTTGTTAGGAATCAGTGAGGGTCCATTATTTTAATGTGGCACGAATCTTATGCTCCATAATTTTATTGTGGCACAGACCTGTTTTGACAAAAGCTAAAACCCTCAGTTCCCTTCAATTTTATGGGGGTAAACTGCTCATTTATGTCCTAAACTATCCTATAACTGATAACAATATGAATTCATCATCACATAACCCCAAATCACACCAAATACATAATTCATCTTCTCCCAAATCCTTAAGAACACCAAATAAGAGTTCTTGTTTAAAAATTCAAATTCTAAGGCTATAAATTCAGGTTTCTTCATAATATTTTCTCCCTAATTTCATCATCAAAGGTATGGGAAATAGACTTAAGTGTTCATATCAATTCCAAGCTTGGGTTCAAGTTTCAAAGTTATGGGTTCAAGTTTTTAACCAAATTACTTCCTTCAAAAGGCATATTACTCTTCGGCAACTGTTATTTTGTAAAAGAATGTGTTTTAAATAGTTATTCATGTGGTCTTGATGTTGGTTTTGGAATATGAGTTGAGGGTTTTAAATTTTTTTTTTTTTGAATAATGCATCCCATGGTTTACATATAATTGTTCATGCTTTGTTTTATGGTTTTTGAACTTGTGGGGTGCATGGGTATGGTGAATATACTACGTGGTCATGGTTTTCACCAAGTTAATAATTTTGGTTTAACATATGACTTTGGAAATTGTATTTCCTCAACCCCAAAATGTGAAATTGATATTGAATATGGTTTTGTCATATGATTGGACTTGTTCACTTATACTATTGTATGGCATAAAAGTCTAATGAACCACAAATTGGTTTATTGAACTTTGGGAATTGTATTTTCATCGTATGACTAGATAATTGAACCTAAGGGACCATATATTCCCCATGTGAGATGGTTAATGGCTTTGGCATGGTAATGTACTTGGAAGTGTTGTTTGTATAACCAAACCAATGGGATGTCTTAATGAATGAATTGGTTCAATTAATAGGAATGTGTGCTAAATATTTTAATTAAGATTAAAATAGGGTTGTGTAGCTGGTCAATAAAAGTGGTGATCCCGAGGGACCAATACTAGAAATCGTATTTGCTGGTTAGGGGTCTAAATGGCTTGAGGATCGAGTCGCCTTGCTTATGACTGAGGGACTCGAGTCCACCTTATTATATGATTGGGAGGTTTGAGTCCCCCATATTACATTACTTAATTAGGTGCTTAAGTCACCTTAGTATACAATTGGAAGGTTCGAGTCCCCCGTGTATATATATATGATTATTCTCTAGTTCATGCGGCTACACGAACTGGGGCCTGACCAGGAGGTGAGAGTTGGGGAAAATATAGCCCATATGTACTATTATGATGACAGTTAAGTTACCCAGTCCAAGCTAAGGTTTTAAACATTCATGTTAAGCCTTGTTTTATATCACAACATAATATATATATATATATATGTGTGTGTGTGTGTGTATGTGTGTGTGTATGTGTATGTATATGATTATGTGTGTTGGTTTTGAATGATTTTAGAATGATTTGATCATGGGATTATTTTATCCCTATTCCCTGAGTTACATACTAGTGCTCATCCTACTAACCATCATCGAATGATGTATCCCAACGTGTTGTAGGGTCTGAAGGCACTTATACTTTTTTTATGCAGTGATAGATTTCTAGGTTATCAGCTGTCAACTTTGAAGTGAAGAGTTTCCATTCTCTGTAATGGTTATCATTTTAAAGTTAGGTTTCTTTGTGTCATAGACTACCATTTTGCAATCATTGAGGGCATGTCCCGACCTAGATTGATGTTGGTTTCATAGAGTCTTTATGAATTACTGTGGACTTGGGATTGGTTGTTCAATTCTTGGACTTCTTTTGAGTCATACTTATCTATCTTGTTTTACATTTGGAATTCCACTACTATACATATATTGTGTTTTTTTTGACTAAGCAAAAAAGGGGTGGTCTTTGGTCCTTATTGGACTTGAGATACCCATCACGGCCAGGCTGTAGTTCAAGTCTTAACAATCTTAGTATCAGAGCATGGTTTAGGGTCGTTGGGTGTCTACAAAACCATGTCTAGTAGAGCCTTGCTTATGGGTGTGTTATGCACCATACTTAAAATCAGGAGGCTATAAGGTATTTACAAAATATTTCTCATTCCTTCATACTCTATATCTTGTGATTGTGTTTTCCATATGGAAGTTATCCAATTTTCTTCCTTGCTCTAATTTGTGGGCTATGTCTCATTATTGAGGTGGTACAAGTGCGAAGGTTTTATTTCTAATAGTTTGGTCCTTTTCAAATGAGTCATCAAAAGTTATGAAATGGCGTAAGAACTTGAAAAGAGTCCATTAGGGCATCAAGGTGTATTGATTCAAGCGTGTACCTCTAACTTCATAAATCATGCTTTTCAGCCCGAGGTAAGATGTAATTTGTCCCTTTCATGAACTTTATTATAGACGTCTCTCTTAAGGAGAGGATATGTAATTGAATATTAGAGTAGTATTTCTATATAGATGTAGTATAGATTGGGGGTTATGACCTATGGGTAGTGTGGTGATCCCGAGGTTAGTGATATAAAGTCATATTTTTAAAAGTTGGAGTGAGGGTAACTTTTCTGTGAAAATGGGTAGTTGTACTTGCATGACTTTTAAATGAGTGTTGAGGTTGATATGCTCTTATAATAGTCAGTAAAAAAGAGTGGTTAGTTACAATATTTACATCTTTAGTTGAAAAAAAAAAGAGCTCAAGGGGACTAGATATTCTATTAGTTAAGTAAATCATAGGTTCCGAATGGAGGATTGGTCGGCTAATGATTTATGAATTTAGCGTTCACTTGGGGAGATATTAGAAGAAGAAGACTTGATGGTGTTTATAGAATCTTGAGGATAGTTGGGGTGTATGCATGGGTAAGCAGATGTAATGTTAGGAGGTTAATGTTCCATAGACCATAACAGATTAGGTAATAAGATTAAGATCAACTATCCTTATTAGGTGGTTTTAATACACTAAGGGTCCTTTGATTTTTATCTAGTAGTTGTAAGTTAATTTAGTAAGTGAAGAGATAAATAGTAAATTTTAAGGTGTAATAGTAATGTTGTGCAAAAAAATGTGCTTGTGGGCCATAGTTAAATTAAATAAGGAATTTAGGTTGATTTCTCTATTTGATGGACTAGTATATTTTCTGGGATACTTCACTGATGGTACATGATTTTTGTTAGACACTAAGTTTAAACTTTAGATGTTTATTATGGTGATAACAATGCTAGCTCGAGAATTGTGATGCAAGATTTATGGGAGTGTTAGTAAGTTTGATATAATGTGCGAAAGAGAGGGTTGATGACTTGTGTAATTTTGATATATGCTTGAGGTATAGTGTTGAAGTAGAAATGGTGGCTAAATCATTAAACAAATAAGAGCCTTAGGTTATAAGAATAAAGTGTACTCGATCTTGACTTATAAGGACCATGTATACCTAGTTTATGTTCTTAAATTTCCTGGTATGGAGAAGTCTAGGGAGTTGTTATATGATGTTATGTAGAGTTTAATTGAGGGAGAAATATATAAACTATGTGAACTCTTGGTATGTTTTAAAATTTTGTTAAATTATGAGGTTATGATATTAGAGATGTAATGCTAGTATTCTAAGGAGTAGAAAATAGAGTGTTATGTGTTAAGAAGCATGGATGTCTATGCCCATGAAGATGTTAGTTATAAGGTAATGACTTTGGAGGTTGGAGAAAGTTAAGATTAGTATCCCTGAAGGAGATATGATAGCCTAAAGGAAGGCTAAACACAAAATTGGTACTAAAGATAGAAAAAATCAGAAACCAAACAAAGGGAAAATCAACACACTAGAATGAGATGATGAAGAAGATTACATAAATGTAAATATAGATGGAGAGACCCTTACTTCCACTATGTGATTAACAAAATAAGATGTATCAGATCTTCAATCACACCTCTCTAATGGAAGCTCAAACCTTTCTCTTAGGTGACCCAAAAGACTCACACATCCTCAAGCACACCTTTCTTGCCAAATAATCCAACACAAGTGAAAAAACAATTTCAAATGCATTCAAGGTTCAAATTTTGATTTCTAAGCTACAACTAGAAGACTAAGTTACAAACTAAAGAGTATCCTTTCAATATTCATCAAAGCTAATGAAAAGAGAAGTAAAATTGTCTATTTATGCTATTACATAATAAAAGGCTTAATTGCCCTTAATGAAACTCCTAAAAGAGGCACCCTCTTGAGTGTAGCTTTAGAGTGCAAAATGTCTTCAATTTCCTTCACTTGAGGTGCCATTGGATTGTATAAGTCCTCCTCCTTTCTTCTCTTGAACAAGGCTTCAAAATGCTCCAAAAGGCCTTTAATCACCTTTTAATTCCGAAACTTGAACCTTTGATAATGCCTTGTACTCTTTTGTGGTCTTTATGTTTGTATCATCCTCTTCATCTTGAACGAAATTTGTCCTCAAATTCACACCTTGCAAAACCAAAGGGAGGGAAAACAAACACACAATCCTCATGGTAGGAGGGTTAGCATTAGTACCATAAGTGAGGTAAACATGCCAAGGGGGTACACTCTTAGAATACAACCAACCATCCTTTATGAGGACTAAGAAGATTCAACCACTAACATCATAAAGGGCACACTTAAAGAAAACAACAATGAGTGGAGGATACAATCTGAAATCAACATATATGTCACTTATTTTCAGAGGAAGGCAAGCATTAAAAATTAGACATCTACGGCTTAGGAATGTTCGCTTAGCAACACATGTCCTATCACTCACTACATTTTTATGAACATGATCACTATAAAGCATACAACTATCAAGGTATTCATCAAACAAATTCAAAGAATAATATTCATCATCAAGACCTACATTATAAGCACCTACAGTAACTTGAAAGTTTTCAATCACACTATCCTCATGATCAAGTAGTGAGCTATCCTTAGGCTTTGATAGCAAATGATAGCCTAAAGGAAGGCTAAAACCGAAAATGGACACACAAGGAACAAAAAACAACAACTAGAAGAAAGGGAGATGAAGAAGAATGCATAAAATGTAAAGATAGTAGAAAAACCTTTACTCCTACCAAGTGATTAACAAAAGATGGTGTATCAAACCATCAATCACGCCTCACTAATAGAAGCTCAAACCTTCTTCTTAGGTAGACCAAAGGACTCACACTTCCTCAATTACACTATTCTTCTGATCACGTATTGAGCTATCCTTAGGAGCACATGACTCATTATACACAGTAAGAGACCTAAAAATGGGAGTGACACGCACATCTATAACAAGAAAACCCGAGATCACTTCATAAGGTATCACTATTAGTACCACACTCATATCATCAATCCTTGGTTGTTCACACTTGACATACACCCATACATCCATGATATTCGGTATAAAAGACTTGTCATAGAGGATACCAAGGAAGGGGCTAATAGCAACATTAGAAGATAATGAGCATAAACCAAAACTACACTTCCAAAACTTCACAAGTACCCCAGGGTCAAAGAGAAGTAGTAGACAAGGGTTAATTCAAGGTGACCCACTCCATTCACTAGGCTACAAAACTCACAATCATCATCATTCAAGCAACGAAATCAGCCACCAAACTTACTACCTCTACATAATACCAATTCAAAATTAACATGGTTTTCATCATAGGCAAAGAGGTAGTATAGGAAGGAATCAAGTGTGAAGACATCACCCAAGGTGCTATCATCTACAAGAGGATCATGTAGTGTGTGAATACTCTTGTCACATGGTAATGGAACCTTTTTCAAGTTATAAGTTCTAGCACTGGATGGACACAAATCATTCTTATGAAAGAATTGATTTTGTCATCTAAAGGATCAACAAGTGATCGCGTATGCACAACAAGAGTTTGGTCCTTATACAACCTATCAACACCAAGAGTATTACAAAATGGAAATTCATACCCTTCTTCACTAATACAATCCAAAACTACACCAATTTGGCCACTACTAGCCACATCACAACAATTCAAGTTCAAGGAAATGTAGAGTGTAGAAATGTCACCTTGTGGATCATAGGAAGTGTGTTTTCCCTTTTTTTTAGAATTAGGTCAGCCTTCATTCCCCTCATTACAAGGTAATAGGTCAAGTTTTCCCTTTAGGCTCACTTCTTCATCACTTGTCCTAAAATGGGGACTTTCGGCCAAGGGTTTGGATGGAACGTTCTTGGGCTCCTCCTTAGGACTTCTAGGGCCTTGAAACTACACATAAGAAGAGAAAATACTAGGTAAAATGTTAGTATTTGGGTTAGATAGTAATGAGGGTCCTTCATAGACTAGACCCAGAAGTACATATTTCTTTCCCTTTCCTACTTCACTACCCGCAATTTCCCTTTCCCTTGCCCTCTTTCCTTCATATTCTTCTTGTATCCCACTACTAAGTTTCTCTCCATCTTGAAAACTGAACTCATCACCCTCAAATTCTATCACCATCTTTTCTCTTAGTTGTATGAGGTTATTTTGGTTTAATGGATCTCAGGGAGGAGGCATTGGATTACATTGGTGATGTATTTAGATTTGTGGAATGGGATTTTATGAAGTATGGTGCCCTTGGTAAAGTGGACTTGGGACTTAGTGGTTTGAATTTTGTGGAGGATTTGGCGGATATAATCTATCAACCCTCGCTTTCATTCTAATTACTCAACCCATCAAGGATACTATTTCACCCCTCATAGCATCCATATCACCCTTTATGTCTCTCCTCATAGCATTCATTTCACCTTTTAACTCTCAGCTTAAGGCATCAAAGTGAGCCTTCAAGGACCTCACAATATAATTTCCCAAAGGTTGGGATGAATAACTCTCAGTTTACATGGTCAAATGTACCTAAAAAGAGTAAAAAAAATAGCTAAGGCAAAAACCTACAAAACGAACAAACAAGTTAGTTCAAAAAAGGCCTCATCACTCTCACACTCATTTCTTACCTTATACTTGGCTTCACAAGTGTTGGATAATTGGTAATACTTGGAAAGTTACTTGAGTGGTGAGAAGCTTTGGTCTGGAATCGATCTTTGTTTGAAATGACTCAAATAAAGTGATATATGAACTTGAACTAACAAAAACACTACGACTTTAAAACGAGAAAAACGCACAAAAATTGAAGACACGAAACAAATGGACCCAAGACTAATTATCAACGTAGTAGCTAGTTACTAGTTTGATAATTAGTGATAGAGTTTAACACACAAAAAACTAGAATCAAAAATTAAAAACTAGAAAATCTAACTAGGAACTTAATTTGGTTGTTTATATAGTGATGATGTGGCAACTTATGATTGGACGTCACTTTTTCAAAATTTTCATTCTCAAATTCTTATCTAGGCCAAACAGCACTTAGGAAAGGAAGAGAATTCGTTTGGAGGGAAAAATATTCAAGTTTGAAGCCTTTTCAAGCTTCAAAATGTATTAGAAATAAATTGGTCCCCTCTTGTACTTGTAATTGTACTTGAAGATTTCTTTTGTCTTTGTTGTTTTCTTCTTTTGACAAGACTAGGAAGCTTCTTGGAAATTTCCTCGAATAACTAGTACACTCTATTTCCTCCCTTTTCAAGATCAAACAAGAACTTTTGAATATTCTTCTCCAACACGATATGAAGATTGAGGAAGAACAATATGAATATTCAAGAGTTGACCATGGTTTGATCACTAGGAAAATGAACCCTGAATTCAATTTTTCTTTTAGATCTAGGTTCCTTTTGCCAATACAAGCACAACCAACACAAAATCATCCACAAATCACGTCACCAACACAAACCCAAAATGGATCTCACCTCCAAAAGCTTCAAACAAGTCACAACAATGGTGGATCTAGATTTAAAACAACCAAATCTTGTTCCAAATGCAGATCTAGACTCCCTAAGTTCTAGGGAACAAGAATATAGCAATTGAAACCAACAAAACAACATAAAAACATGTAGATCTAAGATTTAAAAATCTGTCGAAACAAAAAATGGATTTACAATTCCTTTTGTGAGATTTTTGATTTTCTACACTCTTTTTTATTGAGATTTTCTTAGATCCAAGACTTAGAGTTATGGGAAGAACTATAATACATGGATTTGATACCAATTGATATCCTAAAGGAAGTTAAACACGAAATTGGTACTAAATATAGCAAAAATCAGCAACCAAACAATGGGAAAATCAACACACTAGAAGGAGATGAAGAAGAAGATTGCATAAATATAAAGATAGATAGAGTTCCACTATGTGATTAATAAAAGAAGATGTATAAAATATTCAATCACACCTCACTAATGGAAGATCAAACCACTCTCTTAGGTGACCCAAAGGACTCACACATCCTCAAGCACACCTTTCTTGTCAAATAACCCAACACAAGTGAAAAACCAATTTCAAATGCATTCAAGGTTCAAATTTTGGTTTCTAAGCTACAACTAGAAGACTAAGTTACAAAATAAAGAGTAACCTTTCAATATTCATCAAAGATAATGAAAAGATAAGTAAAATTGTCTATTTATACTATTACATAATAAAAGACTTAATTGCCCTTAATAAAACTCCCAAAAGAGGCGCCTCTTGAGTGAAGCTTTAGAGTGCCAAATGTCTTCAATGCCCTTCACTTGTGGTGCCTATGGAGTGTATAATTCCTTCTCCTTTCTTCTCTTGAGCAAGGCTTCACAATGCTCCAAAATACCTTTGATCACCTTTCGATTCTAAAGCTTGAACTTTTGATAATGTCTTGTACTCTTTTGTGGTCTTTATTCTTGTATCAAGATGTCCTAGGAAGAACTTATTGTCTTCATATTGAAGTTGTCGAGTGGAGTTTGGTGTTCTTGTGCATAGTGATATTCCCCCCATTGTGCAGAGTGTTGTGTGTATAGATTTAATGAGGGGATATATTTTCCAGAGAGGGATAGTGACCTTTAAGGTAAGGGGGAGATGGTGTAAATCTTGAATTTTCTCATGGTGGTGAGTTTCAGAGATGAGTCATGATAAATCTATTCTTACTCTAGCAATTCCTCCTATTTCAGTTTAAGAGAACATTTTACCAACATCTTACATATTCAAATGGTGTCAATTCCTAAGTTTCTAGTTCTTTATACAACCTATGTCCATGCTTCGACCCTCTAACTATGATCTAAGTGTTTTGATGTGTGATGCCTTTCGTGCTTATTGGATCATATCTTACGTCACAGACCCCATCCTAAATAGCACAACAAATATATATTATAATTGAATACCGTCACTCCTATTTTCAAAGCTCGTACTCTATTCCCTTATTTACTTTCTTTCTATCAGGATGATAGTGGTCATGGAAGTATAATAATGTTTTAGATAAGAGAGTGGAAGATCATTATTATAAAATTTTAGTGTGGCTACTTGAACTAAGGTTATATATAAAGTGGGAAGAGTGATATAAAACTTTTGTTATGTGAAATGGTTAGGAGGGGAATATATGGTGAAAATCTTAATAAAGGAGATAGAGGTTGCTAGGTTAGGGGAGATTCGTACGGTGGGTATAGTAAATATAGGCTTGAATGTTGTGATTGATAGAAAAGCAAACCCTTATGTTATGTGGGTAGTGCTCTTGATAAGACATGATGTTGTTTGACTACAGTGATAGGATGAAGTAGTATTCTTGAAAGGATGTAGAGCATAGGGACCCCATAGCTTAAGATAGCACCTTTTTGCGTTGGATTAGGCTTCAACGTGGAAGCAATGTATAGTTAGAATCAAGCTCTTGTCGTGATGTGTTTTGTGGGAAAATTGTAAGATTGAAATGGTAAAGTGTGGTATTCATAGCTGAATTCATAGTTGAGGAGTATTGCTATATTCGAGGGCTATTAGATGTATCATGGGAGGTTGAGAATGCTTCTATTCTTATGTCCAGCTAAATCTTATTTCGTGTCTTGTATCAATCTTAATAAATCCAAGGATTCCAGGAAAGATTTCAAGCTTAATGTGTTATGATAACGTTTCATATAGATCATGCCCATTAGGGATGTTAAAAGGGTGTCTTGGAAAAGTTTTAGAATTTTCGAAAGTGTTTTAGAGCTATTTTTGGATTCTAAGGCAGTGAGCCTCCACGATAACGCTGTGTCACGGAGGCTACTCTCCATAATAAGTGGCATGGCATGGAGGTTAGCCTTCGCGATACATAGCGTGCCATGCCGAGGTATAAAATTTCATCTAGTCTTGATTTTCTCACTTTGGGTAAGGGGCCTTAGGTCTCTTACCCCTTGCACGACCTTAGTCTCGTTGTCACATGATTCATGCTTTCATAATTTACTTAGTGATGCAATGAAGCCCTTTCTTTTTTATTTCTATACGCGTTTACTTGAGGAAGAATTCTTAATTTGAAGTTACATACTTTGTTTCGTACTTTCAAAGCTTCAAAAGATTCCTATCCATCATTCGAGGATGAATGATTCTAAGGGGGAGATAACGTAACACCCCGTATTTGTTGGCTAAAATTTGAATAGTTATACCTATATCTATAAACTCAAATTCAATGACTCCTATGTAAATATAAGTGTAATTATCATTTACCTAGTGTGTAAAGTGCATTATAGGTGAAGAATAATCATAGGAAATACTTGAGCAAAGTTGAGTTAAGAACTTTTGATTTGATCAAATTTTGGTATTCAATCCTACAAGGGTCAATTTTGAACGTGTATAACTTCTATAATATATTAAATTTTGGGGGATTAAGACGAACTCTTTCCAACGCATCCGATTTTCCCTTAACCCGATACCCGAGTGAAAAGTTATGAGTATTTCCATGAAGAACCAGTGAGGGTCCACGATTTCGACATGGCATGGATCTTGTGCCTCGCGATTTCGCCGTGGCATGGACCTATTTTCCAAAACACTAAAATAGGCATTTCTCTTTAATTTTTCAAGGGTAAATTGGTCATTTACGTCCTAAACTATACTATAATTGATATCAACGTGAATTCATTATTCCATAACCCTAAAACACACCAAATACATAATCCCTTTTCTCCCAAATCCTCAAGAACACCAAATAAGGGTTCTTGTCCAAAAATTCAACTTCCAAGGCTACAAATTTCAGTTTCTTCACAATGTTTTCTCCCCAATTTCATTATCAATGGTATGGGAAATAGGTCCAAGTGTTCATATCAATTCCAAGCTAGGGATCAATCTTCAAAGTCATGGGTTCAAGCTTTTATCCAAATTACTTCCGTAAAAAGGAATGTTACTCTTCCCTAATTGTCATTTTGTAAAAGCATGTGTTTTAAATACTTATTCATATGGTTTTGATGTTGGTTACCGAATAGGAGTTGAGGGTTTTGAATGTTTTTTTTTTGCATAATATTTTCCATGGTTTTCATATGATTGTTCATGCTTTATTTATTGTTTTTGAACTTGTGGGGTGCATGGGTATGGTGAATAAACTAAACGGTCATGGTTTTCCCCAAGTTAATGATTTTGGTTTAACATATGGTTTTGGAAATTGTGTTTCCTTAAACCAAAAATGGTGAAATTGATATTGAGTATGGTTTTGTCACATGATTGGACTTGTTCACTTATACTACTGCTTGGCATAAAAGGATAATGAACCACAAATGTGTTTTATTGAACTTTGGGAACTATATTTCCCCGTATGGATTAATAATTGAACCTAAGGGGCCATAAATGCCCTCATGAGATGGTTAATGGTTATGACATGGTAATGAAATTGCAAGTGTTGTTGGTATAACGATACCAACGGGATGCCTTAATGAATGAATTGTTTTATTAATGGTAATATGTGCTAAATATTTTAATTGGGCTTAATAGAGGGTTGCGCAGCTGGGCCATGAAAGTGGCGGTCCCGAGAAACCAATACTAGAATCGCATTTACCGGTGCAAGGGTCTAAATAGCTTAGGGTTCGAGTCCCCCATATTACATTACATGATCGGTGCTTAAGTTACCTTAGTATATGATTGGGAGGTTCAAGTCCCTCGTGCATATATATATAATTATTCTTCAGTTTGTGCGGCTACTCGCACTGTGGCCCAGCCAGGGGGTGAGAGCTAGGGCCCATATAATCCGTGGGTACTATTTTGATGACGGTTAAGCTACACAATCCAGGCTAAGATTTTAAACGTTTATGTTAAGCCTTGTTTCCTATCCCGATATGATATGATATGTATATGATTATGTGCATTGGTTTTGAATGATTTTGGACTGATTTGATCGTGGTATTATTTAATCTCTATCCTTGAGTCACATGCTAGTGCTCATCCCATTAACTAACTCCAGATGTTGTATCCCCATACGATGCAGGGTCCTAAGGCACTTCTGTTTTTCCTATGCAGTGATAGATTTCTGGGTTATCAAATGTCAACTTTACAGTGGTGAGCTTCTATTCTTCGGAAGGGTTATCATTTTAAAGTCATGTTTATTTATATCATAGACTACCGTTTGGATTCTTTTTGGCTATCATCGGGGGCATGTCCTTACCTAGATTGATGTTGGTTTCATAAAGGCTTGGTGGATTACTGTGGACTTAGGATTGGTTTTTAAATTCTTAGACTTCTTTGAGTCATACTTATCTATCTTGTTTTACGTTTGGAATTCTGTTGCTATACGTATATTATGTTCTGTTTGACTAGGCAAAAAGGGGGTGGTCTTTGGTCCTTGTTGGAGTTGAGATACCCATCATGGCCAGTCCCTGATTTGGGTCGTGACACTCGTATTTCACACCATATTTCTCAAGAAACGCCTTGAATAGACAATGGTAAAAAATGGGATCCTTCATCGCTAAAGATAACCCTAGGTGTCCTAAATCTAGAGGATATGTTTTTTCTCAAGAAAGCTGTGATGCTTTTACCATCTATCAAGAATATGATCTACGAGTGAATACAATTCGATCAACACACATATTGCTATACTCATATTCTAAATTTAAAAAGTCAACCATGACCTCCCCCCCCCCTAAGGGCAAAAAAAATTTTATTCAAAAATAAATTTATGCGTAAGATAAGTAACACAAGTATGAAATTTCATCAAAAATACAGATCAAATCAATCCTCAAATCATCAAAATATAGTTCCTTCACTTTAGGTCTAAAATTGCCAATTTACATATTCATATGTATTTTAAATAAAAAATTATTATACAAATCAGTAAATTGGTGTCAAAGTCCATTTACCCATAATATAAGTATCTTAAGTTTACAAAATCAACAAAAACCGATCTTCAAACTAATAATTTTAAATTTCTTAATTTTGGGGTTTCAAACCTCAACTTTACGGATCAAAGCATAAAATATAATGAATAATCTTGAAAAATGAGAAAAACAAAGTTAGAAACACACACTCAAAAATCTTATGATAAAAAACACATCAAATATTGCCTCAATCGTAGCCTCAAACTCCCAAACTTTAAAAATACGAAATTCTAAAAATATGTCTTTTTATAATAACATAGTTTCTCACCTTTGCAAAAGTCTTTAGTGGTGAACTTCGTGTTCATAAATTTTGGCTACACTAGCAATATCTATACACACTAAAATAGTCATGTCTCTCTCATACAAACTCAAAAGTGACAATTTTATTATGTTGGTTTTAAATCTTTGATAGAGATATAATAGTTCCTCAAAACACCATTTAGAGATCATTTGCTTTAGTTGGTACTATCAGACGTTAGTAATGTAAAACTCCAAACTTTAAACAAGTATCCCAAACTCATCTCAGACCTTTCAGACATACACCAATTGTGCAAATTGATTGTAAAACACATTTTGGACCTGTTAAAATTGACTAAACACTATTTAAGGATCGTTTTAACTGAATGTTGAGACAAGTTAATTCAAACTTGTGAAATATTAAAAACTCAACCAAAAGAAGAAAATGAACCCGTAAGCCTTGAAAATAGAACCAAACCTCAACTAGGCCAAAAAGTGAATCATTGAAACTTGGAAACGACCTTTCTAACCTAGATTGTTGACTTTGATGAACTTTCATAAGTTTCTAACTTTCAGAACTCATCTAAATACCTCAAGAATCAAATTAACTGTCTAACTAACTTAAAAATCACCTTTTAAAACTATCAGAACTATTGAAAATCTATTTCAAGCTCATCTTCATAGGATGTGGACTTTTGCAAACTTTCCAACTTTTCAACTTCCAAAACTAAAAATTTTCCTCTAAATACATATGATTACCTTGGGAGCATACAACCCCATCCTCATAGATCATAAGTAATGTAATAAATCTTTGAACATGTTTAAACTGGGAAATGGGTTTAAAAGAAGAAAATGGATATGCAGGTAGTTATAGGAGAAATAGATATCAAGTGAGTACTAGGAAGCAAATCGATAGCAAAGTCATTCTCCTCTCTAAAGAAATATCAAAAAGCTTATCTAGTGATACATCTAAGAACTCATTAACCACAAGAACTTACTGAAGAGTCAATGACTCAACATTTGTATTTTTGACCTGAACTAGATTATAAATATACCCTTTGGAAATAATTTTTCATGAGTTAAGGTAGGAAAATAAACCTACCCTTAGGCATCACAGAGTTGTCCTTCTATTCCAGGATTGGATCTTCCAAAATGTGAAAGCTGATAACCTTGGTTCGACAACCAACATTAGTATAAAATGAATCTAACATTTCCATATCCATATTAACATTGAAGTCTTCCATTACAAAATCAACTAAAGCAACCGACATGTGACGACTATAAATTATTATCACACAATCTCGATAGTTTTGTCTATCTATATTCAATTTGCTAACTGGGATAGACACAACAAAGAGGTTAAACAATAGCATTAGTTCTATCTTAAACCTACTAATAATGAATGGTGTAACATAAGAAAAATTAGCGTCGAGATATATCAATGCATAAACATCGTGAGTGAAAATAGATAATTTAGCTGCGACAATATCGGGTGATGACTCCAACTCCTATTGACTGACTAAAGTATAACTATGGTTTTAACCACCGCCTAAATTGGATGCTCCTTCTCTGCCCCTACCTTAATCTATAGAGGTCTGTAGACCACTTGGAGGACGTACACCTAAAAAAGAAGTTATTATTGACCTAGTTGGGTGAGCCATACTACCCTTACCTCTACTACGGAAAAATCACATAATATTTCCAAGAGCCCACACCAATAGAGCAGAGATGAGTTGGTGGCTATCGACGTTGGTGCTTCTTTTGATTCTGATCAGATTTGATCGAATAAGAGAGGAGAAAAGTGGGGTTTATTATGGTTGTTGGGATTTTAGCTAAAGGGTGACTAGAGGGAGTACGGTACACAGTGGTCCACTGGCAGCAGTTCGTCAGTGGTGATGCGATTGTGGTTTTTGAGAGAGAGAGAGGAAATATGAGGGAAGCAGTTGTTTTTCTTGTATATGTTATTTATTTTTTGAGTATTTAAAAAAAAGGACAATTCATCTGATCTACTTTTTCCCAAAAAAATTTCATAAATTTGGGTAGTAGGTGAAAGAAAAGCCAAGTTTCATAATGATAACGAGACCTTGACTTGACTGATTTGTTGTTATGTGTATTAAAATAATTGATCTGACTCAACGATTGGGGTTGTAAAAATATAGGGATTGATATGTAATTATAGAAAAATGTAAGGAATATTAAATTTATTAAAATGTAATTAATTTGAAAATACTGTTAAAAATATGACGTCAAGTCATGCACGTGTGCAGATGATTGTAAAAATGTTAAAAGATAATAAATTGATAAAAAATCTCAATATACAGAGAATTATCAATAAATTATAAAAATTAAAAATATAAAAAATAAATTGATGAAGTCTGAAAGTAAGGATGAATATCAATAATTTATTAACAATTACAAAGATATGTGAAAATTGTATTTTGTTCTCTTTAACGATCAGGAAGCCTGAAGACATTAATTTTAAGCATAAAGAGCAAAAATTAGGTGTCAACAGTTGTCCCTTCTTGTTTGAAGGCGATGTAAAAGTCTTCAAATGAAAATGTTGACGTGCAGTCAATTTTTTCTATAAAAAAATGATTTTTTATGAAAATTTGATCGAACTCTAGCCTAGATTTTCCTACATACCTCAAGTTGTGTGAGGATCAGGTTGGGTGTAGTTCAATATGTGAAAAATAGGAAAAAAATTTAGGCGCTTCTCAAAATTTTCCCCAGTGTAGGATTCTTGACTAATATTTGGAGTGGCGGTCCCTTGTCCAACGTGTCTCATTGTAAGGCGGATAACCTATTTTGAATGTAACATTCCACTTTGAATGGAATAACGGTCCAATATGTCTTATTGAAAGACGGACAACCTATTTTAAATGTAACATGTCACTTTAAGCGGAGTAACAGTCCAATGTATCTCATTGAAAGATGGACGACCTATTTTGAATGTAACATGTCACTTTGAATGAAGTGACGGTCCAATGTATCTCATTGAAAGGTGTATAACCTATTTTAAATGTAACACATCACTTTGAATAGAGCGACAGTCCAATGTGTCTCGTTAAAAGACGAACGACATATAACATATCACTTTGAACGGAGTGACAGTCCAATGTGTCTTAACTGCAGTTGGTACCTATAATTAGTAGTGTGTATAAGAATTCCCCATATCTTTCCCAACTAACTGATATCGACTTCATGATAATACCTATAGTTTCAAGTGGTACCTCAGACATGTCTAAGTATCGACAAGATTTGTTCGTCTTGCTTCAAACAAAGATTTTGAACTATGGCTATTCTTATATTTCAAGTGTCCTCTCCAGAAAGAATGTCTCGTTCTCACACTTATTTGAGTATTTTTCCTTTGAATGTAGAGACGTCTAGAGATATATACTTACACTCAGAAAGAAATTCAATGAATGCAATTGTGATACCATAGGCTTGGCCTTCATGTAAGTATCCACTAATGTGAGAACAGTTAGAGTAGGATCTTGTGGGACTTGTTATCGGCTTGTAATGTAGGTTTGGAGATGGGTAGGAAGATATTTGGGTTGAAAGTAACTAATTCCTCAATGAGCATTGCACTATCTCCGTGCTTTTGACATTTGCTACGCTTTGACGCTCGATCTTCTTTGTTGTGCTTCTTTGCCCCTTGTTTTGTATTTGCTTTGACTTGTGTTGGAGTTTTTTCTTTTCTTTTTCAACATATTTTCCTCTTATTTTGGGATAATGATGATTCTCCGCCTTTGTCGGAGTTATCTCTTTTTTTTTGGGAGGGAGGAGGGGATTTTGCACATTCTAAAGTCATTTTATTTATTTTTGTTCATCTGGGATAATATACTCTTTGTCTTTTGCGTCTTTGATATTTAATCATTGTTTAAAATTTGCACGTATTTAGTGCTCTCAAGGAGGTAGGGATAAGAGAAGGATAGTACGTGTAAGCACTCAAAAAGGTATAAGTGCAGATACGGTTGTCCAAGAAAAGGTTTTAGGCTTAAGGGGGAATGCTAAGGATTAATGTCATTTGGTGGGCTGTGAAAGGCAAAATCGGGTCAAAGAAGGCCTACAATCTTTTTCCAAACTAAGTATAACTCAGAATTTCGCCCCAACAGACATTCAGGCCAAGTTTTAGATCAACAATCCAATGCAATGACCTAGTCTAAAGCTCACCACACAATGCACTTAAAATAATGAAGTTGGCTTTGTTCTTGTCTAAGATGTGTCTAAGAGAATTTTCGAGTGTTACTCAGGTTTGATTAAAAGGTACCAAAGGAATCTATGGTTTACCACGAAGTCGGTCCTCTCCATCATACCAATTTATTCTTTTTCATGCATACTCCTAACTGTGTTGGTACCAATCAAGTCAAAATTCTGAATTTTTATTCATTTGAAAAAAATAATGGGACTGAACCCAAATGATGGTTGCCTACGTATCTTGTGAAAATAAGAATCAGGTCTGCGTAGTTCAGGCAAATTTATAAATTTATATGTGCAATGTATAATTATAAAAAGTTGATGGTCATCCATGAAAATAATGGGAAAGATGATTAGAAAAGAATTACTTTTAGCATAAAAATTTATTTCGATCAGATGATTGAGAGGATGAGTGTCAAGTATGAGGAGAGCTTTGACACAACTTTGGTAAGCTGACAAGATTGAGAAAGCTAGACATTGAAGGAATTATGACATTATTTCGCCACAATTTGCAGGATTATTATGAATGAAAGAATATTGAACCCATTCTTTGAAAGTGGGGATTGATACGTCGTAAATTTAATGGTTTACGATGTTCGAATGAAGAAGCTAGGTGTTATCGAACCAAAATTGGGTGAGGATTTGGAGGTAGGTTGGCTAGGCACTAATATTATTAGAAATTTGTGCTCTTGAAGACTTTCGAAGAGCATCTTTGAACTGTTTCTGAAAAATTGCCCCAGTTGAATTCCAGAGAAATTATTTTGAAACAGTGAAGAGACCAAAGCCTAATATAGGGTTGCCTACGTATCTTGTCAGGACAAGAATCAGGTCAAAACGTAATTCAAACCTATACATAGTTATCAACAATATTGCTAAGGTGCATCTTTTAATTGATCTGTCATGCAAAACAAAGGTTGGATTACACCTTTCTACTAAAGTAAAATCAATTTAGAGTAAATAATTAATTTATATGCATCTTTTAACTGATCCGTCATGCAAAACAAATGTTGGATTACACCTTCCTACTAAAGTAAAATCAATTTAGAGTAAATAATTAATTTATATGCATAATCATTTTTCAAATATGTACAGAGACTATGATAACGTGTCATCAGGTCATGAACCCTTTGGACATTCGGATAAAGATGACTAATGATACATATACCTAAAAAGATGTTGGTTTGGTTCTATCAATGAAGAATGGGTTTGCTAGACTTATGATTCCCGAGTAGACTACTCGAGTGAGAAGGATACACAGGCACACAGAAAAAGATTCGAACACCTCGCGCATACGCTACTCTCCTAAAATTTAGGATTTCGAAAGAAATTTACTAGTGCGCAAAACACACCTCACTACATGTATGATTGTGTCAGCTTTTCCAAAATGGAAGAAATATAAATGGGATAACAGTTTATATAAAGCAATAAACAAATAAATAAGCTATACAAAATAAATAATAATTTATACCACATAAACAAAATAAATCAATACAATTGGAAAGAAATAACTAATAATGTAGAAAAATATAAATAGTTACCTAAAATCTGTAGTAGTTAGAACCTTGCATCCCCAGCAGAGTCACCAAATTGTCATAACCTATTTTTACCTAAGGTCAAAACTAGCATGACATTATGGACTCAAAAAGAATTAATTTTGTATAGAGTCGCCACCTAATTTTTAAGGAAAAATAGAAAACCTATTTATTGTGTAATAAGTGTGACTTTATTTGATCTACAAAAACCATTTCAGATTTAAGTAAGGTTTCAAATTATTTCGAAGGGAAGGGATTAGGCACCCTTCAGAATCCACAAATGTGGTTCCCAGCCAAATTTAGGTTTATGAAAAGATGAAGGAAAAAATCGATGTTTATAAATATAAACATAAAATGAGTTTTAAAATAATCTGCATTTAAAGTGTGTATAAATTATATATGTCATCATAAAAAATATGAACATAATAGTCTGTAAAGACATGTAACCAAAGTACATAAGAATATGTTTGAAAAATGAGAAGGAATTCATAAAAGAAAGTATTTTTAATTTTGTTTGATTAAAAACCTAAATTAATTTGATTCTTTTTTTGTATAAATATTAATGGCCTAAGTTTGCCTAAACGCATGGTGAAGTTTGTATAAATAAAGAACATCCCGGCCCAACGCCCCAAAAAATAAAATTTCACCATGATAATATTTGTACAAGTATAAAAATATAAAAATACAAACACAAAATTTAAGGTCTTCTTTGAATGTCATTCCCGACGAGTATTCCCAATAACCTATATAAACACTTGCAATAACAATGTTAGTAACATATAAATAATAACAAAATAAATTGTAAAGGTATGGGTGCATATATGTATTTAAAATTATAATTTTTGTTAAAAAGTGGGCTCAGATAAAGTTTTTAAATGATTTATAAAGATTTCATCATTGCCCGAATTTATTTATTTTATTTCGTATTTATATACATAATATCCGTCTTTTTATTTACAAAGGCCTCGAAAATCGATGGAGAATTTCTTCATCGGCCAAGTGTCAGTGTAGTATTTTTTATAGTAAATGCAAAACCAGTAAATGCGAAATTTTCCAAAATAATCACGAAATAAAACCAGTAGTGAATCAAATCCAAATAACAAAAGATTATCAAAAATCCAAACAGAGTCATAGAACCGCATCACACCGATTCTCTAACTGCTTAACAACATAAAAAAAATAGCCACCAATAGCAAAATAAATGGACAATAAGAGTGTAAGCAGCTAAACAACACACCAGTAACAATGGTGAATCAACAAAACAACACACTACAAAAACCAACATAGTTTTTTCGAGCAAAAAAATTCACTGAGAATGAGCCCGGACAGCCAAGAAGTTGTCAAGAATATAGGCTCCAACTAGATTTGTACAATAACGTAACAATATAAAAAAAATCAAAAGCTCCATTCAACGGAGACAATACCATAAACCAGTAAAGAAAGTGACGTTGCTTCCACGACCTTTGCCGGAGCAATGCCGAAGCATCAATATTTCAGTCGGATCTAATCTTATCCAGTCAACAAACTAAATAAAAGTGATATAGAAAGGGAGAGAGTGGTGGTGATTTGTGTTGGAGCTTCGTCGGTCATCACTTTTGATAAAGTAGCGGCGGTGAAGAGGAGAAAGAAGGAGAAACTACATGGTAGTAGTCGAAGCTCGCCAGTAACCAATGTCGGTGAGGTAGTAAGAAGAGGTAAAATAGAGCAGCGAGGGGTTGGTGGCTGTCGGCGTTGGTGCTTCTTTTGATTTAGGACAGATTTGATCAGAGAAGAGAGGAGAAAAATTTGGGGTAGGTATGTTGTTGGGATTTCGGCTGGAGGATGACTGGAGTAAGTATGGTACACAGTGGTCCATCGACGGCATCGTTGGTGATGCAGTTGTGGGTTTTTGAGAGAGAGAGAGAGAGAAAATATGAGGGAAGCAGTTATTTTTCTTTTTTGTGTATATATGTGTGTTATTTGTTTGTTGAGTATTTAAAAAAAAGGGTAATTCATCCAATTTAGTTTTTCCCAACAAAATTTCTTAAATTTGGGTAGGTGTTAAAAGAAAAATCAAGTGTCATAATGATGATGAAACCTTGACTTGATTGACTTATTACTCTGTGTATTAAAATAATTGATATGACTCAACTTTTGCGGGTTGTAAAAATATAGGTATTGATATGTAATTACAGAAAAATATAAAGAATATTAAAATTATTAACATATAATTAATTTGAAAATACTATAAAAAAATATGACGTCAAATCGCGCACGTGTGCAGATGATTGTAAAAATGTTAAAAGATAATAAATTGATAAAAAATCTCAATATACAAAAAATTATCAATAAATTATAAAAAGTAAAAATATAAAAACAAATCGATAAAGTCCTAAAATAAGGATGAATATCTTTTTTTCTTTTGGTGAAAAGGATTCGTAATAATTAGAAGTTGAGTAGTGTTAATACAAGATGTTTGCAAAGTATCATTAGACCCTCCTATAGAGTTTGAAAGGGTAGGGGATGTGTTGACATTATTTACTACATCAGCAATTGTGATCCTTCTAGGAAAGGCAACTCTATGTTTATAGCCTGGGCTGCATATAGTGGAGTGGCTGTCAAAATGTGCAATTAATCAAAAAGGGCATTGTCAATGCTGGTACTTCTTGCCATCACATCTGCAATGATATTTTGCTCCCTACATGTGTGCCTGAGTGTTGGGGTCCCTAGTTCTTGCATTAAGTACCTGCACTCCGCTATGATGTTAGAGTAACGAGGGTAATCAGAGGTAATCATGGTAATTACAGTAGCTGAATCAGAGTTGATTTCAAGCTAAGAAAGATGGTGGGTGATGGTAATTTTTAGGCCTTTAAGAATGGAAAGGAGCTCATCTTGGTGAACATCCACATGGGTGAACACCTTAGTGAAGCCTATGACCCAATCCTCCCTGTGGTCTCTAAAGACACCACTAACCTTGCCCCATCTCGGGTTGATTTTGACACTGGCATCTGTGTTGAGCATGTAAGAACCTTTGATGGGGGGGAGCTATTTGAGGTACACAGTGGTTCAATGATTTGTGGTATTGATTGGCTCCCCAGCAATAAGGGTGAATTCAATGGCAAGGGCAACTGCTTTTTGAGCACAAATGAGGTTGTCCTTGTGGTTGAAGAAGCTGTCATTTCTGACTAACCAAATGTTCTAAAAATAAAAAGGGTGGATAGATGCCCAGTTTAACCAGGGATTAAATGGTTTGAAAGTGATTGCTTTCCAGGTGGCAGTCCAGTTGGAAGTGTTAAGTGTACTAGAATCAAAGCTAGCAATTGAGTTAATCTTAGAAGCTATATTATTCTAGAAGTTTGCTACCCTAGGATAGTGGAAGAAGATGTGATTGATATCTTCTTGAATGTTAGGGCAGTGCTTGCAGTGGGGATTTATGGACATGCCTAAGTGATTAAGATAAGTTACAGTAGGCAGTCTTTTATGGAGCATAAGCCAAAAAAATATTTTGATCTTGTTGGGGTATTGGAGCTTCCAAACCCAGGTAAAGTCACTACTACTATTAGTGTCCTGGAGATGTGGTATCTCCGCAATGGTCTTATAAGCACTAGCAATGGAAAACTTTCCATGAGGAGTAGAGTCCTAAATAAGCTTCTCGTATTCGGATTCATGGGTTGGGAAGAAACTACCAGTGGTGATGCTATAAAGTTGTTGGGGGAAGGTAAAGGATAAGAGTTCAAGGTTCCAGGAACCTCTTTGGAAGACTTGGCTCACAGTGAGCTTATGTTCCCCCTTTTACAAAGGTCCCTCAATGGTTTTCCTGATGGAGTCATGGTTAGGAATCCATTTATCCTTAAAGAATCTAACTCTATCTCCTTTGTAAATGACCCATCTTTGGTTAGGAAGACATATACCTCATCCCTCTTTGATGCATTTCCAAGTTCTTGAGCTAATCCTCTTTTTTGGTTCAGTTTGGTACTGGGTGCAGTACTTATTGTAGAGGGTTCTGGCCTAGTGGAAGTTTGGATTATGGAACATTCTTCAAGAGAGGCTTGCATGAGCAACCGTATTTCTAATCTCACTTTTTTTAAGGCCCAGACCTCCCATAGCTTTAGTAGAAGTAATCTTTCCCCAGCTTAAGAGGTGGAGCTTCTTATTGTTGGAGTTGCTTCCCCAGATGAAGTTTCTTTGGATTTTGTTGATGTCTTTGTTGATTTTTTTTAGGGAGTTTTATGTATTTCATAAGATGAGAAAGGATGCTTGACAAGGTGGATTTGGTGAGTATGAGTCTGCCAGCTATGTTTAACATTTTGGTCTTTGATCTTGAGAGTCTACTCTCCATGTTGTCTAAAATGAATTAGAAGTCACTATTAACAGAGGGTTTGTGGAAGATAGGGAAACCTAAGTACTTTTTGAAGGAGTTCGCATGACTGATGCTAAGGTAAAAGGAGCAGGATGAGATGGTGGTGGGTGTACAGTTTGCTGAAAAGAAAACTTTGGATTTCAAAAGGTTGATCTTCTGCCCTGACTTGTCACAAAAAGCTGTCAGAGTATTTTGGATGGTTTGGCACGCTTTAGGCGTAGACTAACAAAAGAGCATTAGATCATCAGCAAAGAAGAGGTGGGAGGTGCTTGGTTCTATTCTTAAGATATTTATGGGTTTCCACTCTTTAGCTTTGGTTTTTGCCTCAATGTCTCTGGAGAGCCTCTCCATACATAGGATAAATAGATAAGGAGAGATGGGATTGCCTTGCCTAATTCCTCTAGTAGGTTTGAAATCAGGAGATTTAGAGCCATTGATAAGAATAGATATGGATGAAGAAAACACACAGAACATGATGAGACCAATCAGGGGTTGTGGAAAACCAAAGTAAATGAAGGACTCTCTGATGAAGAAACATTCGAGCCTGTTGAAGGCTTTTTCAAGGTTGATTTTTAAGATCATGTTCCCCTATTTACCCCTCATGGTTTTGAAATAGGAGATGAATTCTTGGATAATAATGGCATTGTCAGAGGTCGTCCTGTTCTGAAGGAAGCTTACCTAGATTTTGCTAATGATTTTAGGGAGGGATGGTTTGATTCTGGCCAAAATATTCTGGGTGACGAGCTTGTAAAGAGTATTACAAAGTCCAAGGGGTCTGAAGTTTCTTATATGGCAAGCATTTGGACATTTTGGAATCAGACATATGGGAGTTTCATTCATACTGGGATCCATAGTGCAGGAGGTGAATGTGTCTCTGCAGAAGGTGATGACCTTTTTCTTGACTATGTCCCATTATTTTTGGTAGAAAATGGGGTGGATTCCATCTGGACTAGGAGCTTTTAGATGGCTTAAAGACTTAGTGGATTGAAGGACTTTAGAATCCCTGAGGGGGGCATTAAGGATAGCAGCTTCAGAGGGGTGCAGGAAGGAGCATTGAGGGTGGTTTGTGGAATGGGGAAGGTGGTGGGGCTGAGAAGAGTGGTGACCTGTAGTATACAGGTTTGAATAGAAATTGGTAATGTGGTTTGATTTGTCAGTTTGGTCGTTAATCCAGTTTCCTGCATCATCTTTAAGGTTAAGGATTCTATTCTTTCTTCTTCTATTAAGAGTTGATGCATGAAAAAACCTAGTGTTAGAGTCTCCTTAAAGGAGCCAGCTGATTCTAGATATAGTTTTCCAGAGATCTTCCTCATACTTAAGCATGTTGTCATACTCAAGGGTCAGTTTATTCTCCAGGTTTTGCAGGAAAGGACTATAGGGGTAAGCAGAATAGTTTTGGATACCTTTAATTCTTGCAAGCAACCTTTTTATGTTATGGAAGATGTTCCCAAAGAAAGATCTATTCCACTGATCAGAGTTCTTTTGGAGGTTCTTAATTACTGTAAGAATATGGTTGGGAGGATCAAAGGCGGAGTGGACCACTTCAGAGAAACTGGGGTGCCTGCACCACATTGGTTCCATCCTGAAGGGTCTGTTGAGAGTGTTGTGATTATGATAGGGGAGGTTAACTAGAAAGGGACAGTGGTCAGAATGGGTCCTGGAGAGATGGGTGATAGTAGTGTCAGGGTATTTGGTGATCTACTAGTTATTAACCAAGCACCTATATAGCCTTTCTAGGATAAGGTTATTTTCTCTTTTATATCTTTTATTACTCCAAGTGTACTTGCTGCCCTTAAAACCCAAATTTATAAGACTACTCAAGTTAAAGCAGTTCCTAAAAAAGCTGGCCTTATTATAGTTCAGTCTATTTACCCTAAATTTCTCTCCATCCTAGAGGATCTCATTAAAATCTCCTCCAATGAGCCATTCTTTTTTGTGAGCCTGGGATATGGAAACAAAGTTGTCCCAGAGGGAAATTCTATGAGAAAGGTCAGTGCTGGCATAAATAGCAGTGAAAAGCGAAAAATTAAAGTTAAAGATTACCTTAACCATGGTATGGATGGATTGAGGAGTGATAGAGATGTCCTTAAAATCCTCCTTTAACATGATGGCCATTCCCCCAGATCTGCCAACTACAGGAGAGTAGAAATGGTCATCAAACCCCAATTCTGTAGTGATGCCTTTGTGTTCAGCCATCTTAGTATCCAGCAGCACCAGCATTGCTAGGTTGTGGATTTTGACTAGAGTGGTGCATTGTCTCCTAAAGGTAGCACTCTTAGCACCCCTAACATTCCAGATTATGATGTTCATCATTGTTAAAATTTGTTGAGGTGGGTCAGCCATGGTCGATTTCCCTTTCCCTTGAATTGGGTGGGGATTGTTTAATTTGGTTATGGTCAAGGTTACACCAGGAGGAGTTTGGTCCTTCTTTTCCCTCAAGTTTAGTGAGAATCTCATTAGGTTCTTGGGAAATAGAACAATAGTTGCTTCTCTCAAGGGCTCTCTGAATTCATTTAGGAAGTTGTTTTGTAGCAATATGGTTTATAGCTTTTATTCCCCCAATTCTTCTAGAATTGATTCCAAGTCTGAGTTGCATTATTTCAGGGAGTTGAGATTTAAGCTTCCTTCCTCATTTTGGTCGTCTATTAAGATTATTGGTGGAGTTTATTGTTGGGTGCTCAGAAGAGGTCCCATGGGGTTCCAGGGTATGAAGAAGAGCCTCACTAGGGTAGCATTAGAGGCCTGAGTTAGGAAGAAAGGAAAGGTTTGAAATATCTATTGGAGGGAAAGGTTGTGCTATTGAGAAGAGAAGTGCACTGAGGATGTGCCTGTTAGGACCTGGAGTAAGGACTGCATCTATAGTTGATTCCCTGGAGTAAGGACTGCATCCATAGTTGATTCCCCAATTGTTGAACCGAGTGATCTATCGCCTCATTCACTACATGGGCTAGGTAGTGAGGGTCTTGCAGGGTTAGGATCACTAGTTGGTCTCCAATGGTTGCATTCAGAGTCAGTGGAAAGTCCTGCAAGATTAATTTTATCCATAAGGTAGGAACATGGTCCTGACTCTGTAGAGCAGTTAGCAGAAAGATTGGTGGTTTAGGTGTGGTAAGGTTTGGTGTTTGGTTAAAATGGCAGTTCATTGTATGGTAATAGTGGTGGTGGTAGGTTCAGTGTTTTCATTTTTAGTAATGGGGGTGTGGTAAGTAGGAGGTGAGTTAATAGATATGACCTCAGTAGTCATATCAGTATTGGGAAGTTCACCTATGGCTTCCAACTAAGGGCTGAGAGGGGTGGAGTTCAATAAGCCATAGGCTTCATTAATGAAGTGATTAATTATCTTGACTTTAGGGGTCTTGTCAGGATCAGTGCCATTAATTAAATTCTTTTCCTCAGGAATGTTTTTATTAAGAATATTTCTACTAAGAACATCAAAACTATTACTAATAAGGGGTACAAACTATGAGATTGGGGTGTTCTATGAGCAATTCTTCTAGTACTGGGTTCACCACTAGGAGATAAGGCCCCATTACCAGCATTGTAGCTAAGAGGTGGGGCCCTCCACGGCTGATGTTTGGGGCCATGACTCTTATCCTTTTGGTTGTTGTGGGGTGGGGGTTTGGAGGATGTATTCTTCATACTTGGCGCAGCCGGTGCATTCGTTACCTGATGCTTCCCTGGCTTCTTTTTTGGAAAGCTTACAAGTTTCCACATCGTGCTTTCCATGGGTGGCATGGGTGGCTTGGTCGAGTGGGCATTGGATGAGCTTACTTCTTGGGATGGGATGTTGGTAAAATTTGTCATACATTCTTTCAGTGAGTGTCCCATTCTTTTGCAACCAGTACACATAATCCCAAGGCCTTCATACTCCACTGGTTGAATGTTGTCTTCAATGGTAACTGTTTTTTTGACACGCAAGTTCAGGGGAACTTGGATGCATAATCGGGCATATCTCCACCTTAGAGTTGACGATGTACAAGAATCGATCTTGGGGAGCGACCCTAGGTTATTCCTAACCTTTTCGAGTATTCGTCTGTCATAGAACTCTATCGGAACGCGTGGAAGTCTGACCCAGATGGCCATGTGTGTTAGGGTTGATTCCGATGGTACGAAGTTAGGCTCCCATTTGATAACCGATAGAAATCCACCGAAGACAAACCAAGGACCTTGTAACGCCCCTAGATCCCATCTCGAGACGTCACACGATGCTTATGATCCTGAAGGACCACAAGCTAACCCTTTACTGATATCTGTACCTGTGCACTGTATAATATCTGAAATAAATACGGAAATTAACCATAAGGTTCAACACATCTATAAATACTCGAAACTGAAAACTGAATACTAATACATCCGTCTGAAAAACCTCTAAACTATTTAAAGTGTGGAGTTGATGACACATGTCCCCAACTAACTTCGTCAACTGAAAGTAAATAAAATTTGATGCAATAATAGTAAACTGAGATTCGTCCTCGAAAGAAGAGGACTCACGGCTATGACTACAGCTTCTGGCTAGGACTAAACTACTGATGAAACTCTAGATCTTGTGCCTCTAAACCTATGGTGTCAAATAGAACACTATAGCGCAAAATGCGTCAGTACAAGAATATACCAAGTATGTAGACGAGGTAGGTTAAATGCAAGGGCTCATGCATGCATAATATCTAAACTAAATAATCATGAAAATGCCGCACGAGAACACATACATATACATGAATTCATAGACCATAGTCACAATCATCACAACTCTAGAGACTGAAACTCAGATACTGCCTTACTGCAGACTGAACTTACTACTGACACTGAGATACTGAGACACTAACTCATATGATACTGATGACTGATAAACTGGATGTAATTACATCTATGATTGAATTCTGAGCTTACTGCTCTCGGCTGACAAGATTAAACATCAACCTCTCTAACGGATGATTAAGGAAGTTATTATCAATGGTAAGGAAATGATCATATCTTAATCTGACAACAAGAATACTCAATAGAATCTGAGACTGTGATCAAGCTTGTCTGGCAGTATATCTCTGAATATGATATCAAATAACTGTATATGAGACCAAGCCTATCTGACGGATGGTCCATGAATCAATGGAACTATCTGAGTTCCTCATAGAGATAGATGACTGTATTTGACAGTCCTGATTTCAGAAGATTGATACTAAGATTGAGACTAAGACTGAATCTGAAACTAAAACTATGGGAAGTAGTTACTTAACCAACATGCCCCAACCTACCACAGGTGGTGTCCAACCTGTAACCCCAGCTGGAAGGGTGTCAATATCGTGCCACGGGTAAAGACCTCTTTCTGGTCAATTCTCTCTAGCGGATGACCCTTACTAGGAAGTCGACCTAAGGCAATATAATAGTCAAATACTCTCTCTCTGGAGATGGCAGCCTTTTCCTGATGGTGACTCTTGTATCCTGCGCTGACTATGCAGTTCTGGAGGCTAGGGATTGCTACTAACGACTCCGACCTCTCTCTCGCTGATGGGAGGAGCCGCCATCCCTTCCCTCGCTCGGTGCTAGTTTCTACTCCCAATTGAAAGACTCTGACTGAATTCTTAACTAAACACAACTAAAATGAATCTGATACTGATCATGTTTCTCAAAAGATCTAACTGAGTTACGCTGAGATCACTTCGTTCTGTATCTGACGAAAATGGTATTAAATCACTGTATCTGACTGACGATACTGAGCTTGAATAGATTATTCGAATCACTTCTGAGATCAGAATTAAACACTTGAATACTATTGGATCTGAGCTGATTACGGGACTGAGGCTAGATTACTAGCAATATGGAGATTACAGAGATAACTGAGATTTCTTAAGTTCTATAACTGTCTGAGGATACAGCGTTCTATAATTCACTGAGTTTTGAGAGTCATGGATTGACTGGAATTATTATGAAACTGACACGGGCTCTAGACAAAAGCTAAATTATCGGGTATAAATACCCCCAAGACTCGATAACATAAAATAAAGCATAATCATTCATCATCATCACAACCATTCATTCATCATCATCACAATCGTTCATTTATCATCATAGTCATTCATTCATTATCGTTATCATTAAATCATCTCTTTGAGTATTTAGGAAACATAACATACCTTCACCTTTATAATCATTAAGGCATCGCGTCAAGCATTTAGGAAACATCAACATATACTAGCGTAGGGAAACATACTACTAGATTATACTTTCTTCAACAAGGTCTTACCTCAAGTACTTCACACCTAAATCGGTCTTGACATGTATTTAGACATCACATGATTTGGGAAAAACTTCATACTATCATGTCTCAACTTACTTGCTAACCACTTGGCATGAATTAAAAACTTAACATGTATCAGAGAGCACATAATTGGGGAATTTACAACCATCATATCTCAAATTATTCACTAAGGTCTTTCAACAACACTAAGCAAGTACGGGTTTACACCTACTTGGGGATTCCATACTATCATGGCACATTTCACTCACTAAGGTATTTTATCAAACACTAGGCATGCATGGACTAGCTCATACTTTGGGGTTTCCTAATCAACATACTATAAAGGCCCTTATGCTTCACCTAAGCTCTTTATCAAACTTATGGGGGACATACTTCGCTTATTCAACCATTTCTACACCCAAATGACATGAACACATCACATCGAAAACCACTTCAAGAGGGCTCATCACAAACATCAAATGACTTCCACATACTAGGGTCAAAGCTCATGAATCTTGTAAACAAACATAAATCAAAACTCAACAACACATGTAACATCAATTTCAACTCACATGAATCATTAACAACTCATAAACATAAAATCTTTTAGTTATAGAAAAGGGAACTTGAGCTTCTTGGATGAAAGGGATACAAGAATCAACATCCACATACCTTGGGGAACTCTTTTCTTGAAGGAATTGAAGAGATTCTTGATTTTCTCTTGATTTCTTTAGATTCTCTCTTGATTTTTTATTGAAGAAAAAGAGCGGGTTTTGATTTTGGAAACCCTAGTTTTTGGAGTGAAAGGAGAAAAATGAGGCTGGGATCCCTTAACCGGGTATTTATAGAGGCTAGGAAAAAGGGGAAAAAGACCCAAAAGCCTTTTGAATTAAGCTGAAAAATCCCGATTTTATATGCTGGCGCGATTCGCAATAATCACGCCAGTCGCTGAAAATTGGACAATTGGGAAACTGCACAACTGCGCGATGCGGTGAAAATCGCATTGCCCCTGGGTTGCGAACTGGAACTATACCACGATGTGGTGGAATCGGAAAGGTTCACTGGAATTTGACAATTGCCATTTTGGCTGGCTCCGTGATGCGCTAAGGTGCCAGGTGGCACACTGTCTCACTAAAATGGCTCTAACTCTTCACTCGAGTGCCCGATTTGGGCGAATTTTGTATCGATGAAAAGCTTATCCAATTCTCTACATGAAAAAAAGTAGAAATTAGGGAAATTCCACACGAATTCAAAGTATTTCATACTTAGGAAGATATTTCTGAAACTTTTAGACTCGAATTTCCGCTTTTCTGAATACGCTCTAAGGCTCAAACTGGAAGAGGACTTTGCGGGGTATTACAGACCTTCATGTAGAGCTTTGCTCATATTCTCCTCCTTACTAAATTTTACTATAAAGAAGCCGTGACCTAGATCCTTGAGAATTAAGGATTCCGATGGTCTCCATAAATCATTAATTTTTGATTTGAGGATTTTGTGAGTTGTCTTCCTCCCCATGAGCTTGACAATGACGGTGAACCTCCATGGTTGGTAGATCCGCTCTTTCTCCAGGGGAGTGAGTGTTATTTTGTCCCCTTGATTTGCTACAGTTTCGCCGGAAGGATTGGGGCTGCGCAAATAAGGTTTGTTGAGCAACGCGTCTTTGTCCGTCAAGATATCTTTAAAGGAAGGTCGATCTATAGTTGATTCTGCTTCCATGTCTACATCGTCAGTTGGTTGAGGGTCGGGGTGTGAGGGGGAACGGGATCTGGTAGTAAACTATTAATAGTTGACATTTACTGTTCCAATACTATCGGAAGATATTAAATAATACTTACTAATCTCGTAAGGATGAATATCAATCATTTATTAACAATTGCAAAGATATGTGAAAATTGTATTTTGTGCCCCTAACGATTAGGAAGCCTGAAGACGTTAATTTGAAGCATGGAGAGCAAAAATTGGGTGTCAACACGAGTTATTTAAGATATGTTTGCTTCGATGCTTCAATCGTGATTTTACTATATCACCCCTAATTAATTTTTATGGTCATATAAGCATTATGTCACTTAAATTCGAATAGAAGAAAAAATATTATAAATCAGAATAATTTAAAACTTAAATTATTTAAAAAATGTAATTGACTATCAATATCACAAAAGTTTGGATAAGGAAAGTAACATATATTATTTAAAAATTACATACAAGGTAGTATAAATTACAATAGTTAAGAACTTAAAATATCTATATAAAAAATTAATCTATTGTATATTTAAAAAAATACTATAAATCACAATAATTAATAACTTAAAAAATTTTAAAGATATAAAATATTTGATGACTCTTGAAATTATATAAATGTCCCTTAAATTAGAATAGAAGAAAAGTATTATAAATCACAATAATTAAAAACTTCAATTATTTTAAAAAATATAATTTACGATCAACGCTACAAGAGTTTGGACAAGGAGAGTAATGTATATTATTTGGAAACTACATAAAAATATTATAAATTATAATAGTTAACATCTTAAAATATATAAAAACATATTAAAAGTATGATTAATAGTCTAAATTCTATTTGTGTCGCATAAATTGAGACCAAAAAAATAACATACACTGAGCTCGTGTTATCTGAAAAATAGTAATATAGGCCCATCGAATTTTATTTTTATACTCTTTACTAATTTATACATTTGTAGAGTTTAGTTTTGATTATGAATTAAAAAACAAAATTATATATTTGAATAATAAATCACAATAATTGATAACTTAAATTGTTTAAAGAATATATGTAAAAATTACACTGAAAAATAAATTTATTTAAATTTTAAAATTTAAAAAATGTCATATTAATTGATATAGTTATTATTATAATATTAATTTAGGATAAATATGTGGTAATACTGATAAATCTAACTAGCCGTCTAGTTAGACCATTAGAAATTATGTGTAAAATACGGTCATATTTGAGCCAAATGTATATTTATTATAATACATCTATCTATACTATATTAAAAGTGTGAAGAGTTAAAAATATTGTTTAAACTTTTTGCTTTTCATAAAAAATTTGTGATTTAGACAAAATCGTCTTTTCACTATTTTACAAATAATTAAGAGTTAAAAATTAATTAAATATTTATACTAGATCTTTCTTTATTAGAAGTCATTGTAATTAATGACAATTAATACCATTTTCATTAGTTTAAGAATTCTAAATCAATTAATGTTGATTTTAGGAAAGATTTGAAAAATCTAGAAATAAATATGAATGTGTTAGAATAAGAAAAATATAACAACAATCAAATTTTTAAAAGTTTTAAGTAAGTAATCAAAGATTTTCTAAGATTTAATTTTACAAATAAGAAAAAATTGTAAATATAGAAAAATAAAAAGAATAATTGTAATATAAATATAGTTCAAATCGATGCGTTTCTTTTAACATCTAGCAGCAAGGATAAAATGTGACAAAATCAATAGTGACTATCCATTAACAATTTAAAATATATGGTGATAAATTATATACTTTCTCCGTCCCAAATTATTCATCCCAAATTGAGATAACATATTGATTAAGGAAAATAATTAATAATATAACTAGTTTATCATAGTATCCTTATTAAATGATATTTATATTTTAATTTAAAGAAAAAATAATTAATGCAAAGGGTAAAATATGAAAAAAAAATTTGTCTCTTCTTTATTAATTAAAAAAGTCAAGTAAAATGAGAAATCAAATTAGGAAATTTGAAAAGAGTAATTTGAGGCGAAGAGAGTATGTGTTTCACTTTATTAAAAACATTTGCAATAAATAGAATTATTTACCACAACAACATACTCGGTGTATACTCACCTAATAAACAGAATTATTTAATTTTAAATAATTTAAAATAATTAAATATTACACGTGGCTCGATTCAACTACAACAACAACAACAAACCCAGTGTATTCCCACCTGGTGGGGTCTGGGGGGTAGGATGTACGCAGTCCATACCTCTACCTCTGAAGAAGTAGAAAGGCTGTTTCCGATAGACCCCCGGCTCGAAACACGCGGTACCACACAAACACATAGTAAAGCACAACACAAGGTTACAAGATTACATAACATAAATACGGCACCCATAAGTAATATAAAACAAAGGAAAGCACACAGCTTCATAATAAAACATGGGACACGGACTCCTAACAGGAATAAACCCCCACCAAGTAGTTCCCTATACTAGCGACTCAGACTGGCCCTAGTCCACTG